>NW_028261385.1:7822959-7845948 GCF_051295495.1 Thamnophis sirtalis
TTTATTTTGTCAAGTTTATCCAGTGACTAATTGGAGGTGGTGACCCATTGAGAGCTGTGCGGAAGCGAAATTTCATTTTAATAGCATGCTGATTGGTGTACATTCAAAGTAACAATAAAGTTATTCCAAGTCTAATCTCAGGAAGTATTTTCTAAAAATACTTGTGTATGTTGGAGATTTTGCTTCATGCTATTTGTAGCCCTTGTTTTGACAAATGACTTCTATTTAGAAATAATCTGCTTTTTTTTCTCATTTAGGAGTCATTGGTATCCAAAACAATTTATAGCTTTAGACCAGGGGTGTCAAACTGGATTTCTTTGAGGGCCGGATCAGCATTGCAGTTCTCCATAGCCTGGCGGTGGCAGTGAAAGGGGATGGACAGGGAGGAGTGGGGAGAGACGGATGGGATGGACGCCTCCTGCAGTACCCTGTACTAGTTTATGGATAAGCATGTTCTACTACAGTGATGCCTAAGCTATTTGTCATTGGGTGCTGAAAGCACGAACCCCCGGTGTGTGCCCCACCACCTGTGCATGCGCACACGATCCCCCACATATGCACATGAGTCCCCCAAATGCCCCCTTTCCCATGCATATACCCAGTTCCCCACTTGACCATTTTTTTCTTCCAGATTGGTGCAGAAGGCTTTCCAGGTCCAAAACGGGGTGCTGGGGGGGGGAGCTTGCGTGGCTTATTTGTGAGCCTAGAATTTGGGGTTCCACATGTATGAACCTGTCTACCATGAATTGATGAATTGATGGACAGTATTCATCAGGTTCTGACCAGTTCTGGAGAACTGGTAGTGGAAATTTAGAGTAGTTTGGAGAATCGGTAAATACCACTTCTGGCTGGCCCCGCCCTCATCTATTTTCTGCCTCCCGAGTCACAAATGATTGGGAGGGAATGAGGATTTTGCAGTATCCTCCTCCTGGAGTGGGGTAGAAATGGAGATTTTGCAGTATCCTTCCCCTGCCATGCCCACCAAGCCATGCCTACCAAGCCGTACCATGCCTACCACACCACACCACGCTCACCAAGCCACGCCCACAGAACCGGTAGTAAAAATGTTTGAATCCCATCACTGGATGGGTGTGTGAATATACACAGCATACAGACATTAAAAATTATTCCTTTTTGTTAAGCTACTCACAGGGGGTAGGGGTTAAGCCACCAGAGTGGAAACAAAGAGAATTCTAGTCCAACCATAGGCATGAAAGACGGCTGGGTGACTTTGGTCCAATCACCAGGAGACTGAGAGTTCTAGTCATGCCTTTGGCATGAAATCTGGTTCAGTGAATTTGAGCCAATCACCAGGAGACTGGGAATTCTAATTCTGGCTTTGGATAATTTCTTTTCCCAGTAAAATCCAATGAAAAAGTTCAGGGCTGTTAGGGATGTAAGCCTAGTCTTGGCTTGGCAATGTATATGTATAAGCATAAGCCATGATTGTAACAAATGTATCTGTTACTTTGAATGCTAGAGAGATGTAATTGGATGCTATTGCTTTAAGCAGCCATAAAAGGAGGAAGGAACTATTATGGTTCCTCCTGATGCTCCTAAATCTCCTGATTGTTCCTGATAGTTATTAGCAATAGCAATAGCAATAGCAGTTAGACTTATATACCACTTCATAGGGCTTTCAGCCCTCTCTAAGCGGTTTACAGAGTCAGCATATTGCCCCCAACAATCCGGGTCCTCATTTTACCCACCTCGGAAGGATGGAAGGCTGAGTCAACTTTGAGCCGGTGAGATTTGAACCGCCGAACTGCAGATAGCAGTCAGCTGAAGTGGCCTGCAGTACTGCACTCTAACCATTGCGCCACCTCAGCTGTTACTTTATGAGCTTAGTATTTGGAGACAAGACCGTGTATTGGATAGTGGTTAGTCTGCATGTTAGTTACCTGCCTACATGGTGAATCGTGAGTTGAGCAACTGTAAATTCAACGTATGTAAATAGACTGTGTATATACTTCAAGGCTGCTTATAGTCTGTTTGGAGACCATTTATCCTATTTTTATTACGCAAGTAAAGCTATTCCTTGTTTTTCCTTCAGTGGCTGTGAGTGACTATTCAGCGGCTTATTCATTACTAACTTCCGAGGTGGCGCAGTGGTTAAAAGCAGCACTGCAGGCTACTTCAGCTGACTGCAGTTCTGCAGTTCGGCTGTTCAAATCTCACCGGCTCAGGGTTGACTCAGCCTTCCATCCTTCCGAGGTGGGTAAAATGAGGACCCGGATTGTTGTTGGGGGCAATATGCTGACTCTGTAAACCGCTTAGAGAGGGCTGAAAGCCCTATGAAGCGGTATATAAGTCTAACTGCTACTGCTATAGAACTCTAGTCTCCTAACGGGGATAGACAAGGGCCTTTCAGCAAAAATCAGTTTTCAGATTGTTGAATAAACAAGTTTAAATAGAAGGACGATATCTTATTTCAGAAATCTTATCAGAACATTCTCATGAAAACTCTTCCTTTCAATATGTAAATCATCTCTTCTTCCTCCTCTTCCTCTGTTGTAATATAGTTCCTTGTGTAGGTGTGTGTCCTCCATGGCCTAGTTCATACTAGGGCCTGCAGAGTCACGCTGAATCACACAGGAGACAACTGGCTCCGAGAAAGCCATAACATCCTGATAGTGAATAACATAACATTCTGAGATGTGCCCTACCAATGATGCCCAGGATTTGACCATATATAGAGAGAACTTTCCTGAAGCAGTAGATTAGAAATGGTACTTTGACAGGCTGTTTTTAATCACATGCTATTGCTCCTCCTGCCTTTGTCCTATCTCAATAAAAGGGGCTCTCAGACCCCCAATCTGGGTCGCTCCATCCCGAGAAAATTTGTCTCCTGTCTTTTCTCAACATTGGCCTCATGGACGAACCACGGGAACATCACATTTGGTAGCAGAGGATGGTTACTTCACATTCCTCCTCCTCTTCCTTCTCCTCCTCCTCCTGAAAAGTCCAGTTGCCCCCCGAAAAAAGGACCTTTGGGAGAACCATGTAGAGCAGAGTTCAGTCATCCATACCGGAATGACTGTGAGCAAGGCCTTATGTTCTGATAGAAGAACATATTTGTAGCTCATGTTTGAACTACTGGCTCCTTGGTGGTCTCTGAGCTTAGTGGTTTCCATACAGATGTTTCATTACCCAACTAGGTAGCTGTGGGAACAGCTGTTTGCACAGTTACCTCATTTGGTAATGAAATGCTTGCAAGAAAACCACCAAGCTCAGAGAGTCCCAAGGACTCCAGGAGTTTTATATGTTCTGTGTCTTGCCTGCCACTGAAATAATTCATGTTCATCCTTGAAGCGGCAGGTTTCTCCCATCTCATTCATTATTTTGCATGTACAGATCTAGCCAGTCTCAGATTCCAGAAGGACGGAGCATGAATATATACAACTGTTGCTGCTTGCTCATATCCCTGAAATGCATCTCCACTGTCTCCTTTGCTTTATTGCTATTCCTTCTAGCAAATGCCACCCCTTTGCAATCAATGAAATTTCCAGCACCATGGAGAGTGTACGAAGGTAGGCTATATAGATAGATAGATAGATAGATAGATAGATAGATAGATAGATAGATAGATAGATAGATAGATAGATATAGATATAGATATAGATATAGATATAGATATAGATATAGATATAGATATAGATATAGATATAGATATAGATATAGATATAGATATAGATATAGATATAGATATAGATATAGATATAGATATAGATATAGATATAGATATAGATATAGATATAGATATAGATATAGATGATATAGATATAGATATAGATATAGATATAGATATAGATATAGATATAGATATAGATATAGATATAGATATAGATATAGATATAGATATAGATATAGATATAGATATAGATATAGATATAGATATAGATATAGATAGATAGATAGATAGATGATAGATAGATGATAGATAGATAGATAGATATAGATATAGATATAGATATAGATATAGATATAGATATAGATATAGAGATAGAGATAGAGATAGAGATAGAGATAGAGATAGAGATAGAGATAGAGATAGAGATAGAGATAGAGATAGAGATAGAGATAGAGATAGATAGATATAGAGATAGAGATAGAGATAGAGATAGAGATAGAGATAGAGATAGAGATAGAGATAGAGATAGAGATAGAGATAGAGAGAGAGAGAGAGAGAGAGAGATAGAGAGAGAGAGAGAGAGAGAGAGAGAGAGAGAGAGAGAGATAGATAGATAGATAGATAGATAGATAGATGATAGATAGATGATAGATAGATAGGTAGGTAGATAGATAGATAGATAGATAGATATAGATATAGATATAGATATAGATATAGATATAGATATAGATATAGATATAGATATAGATATAGATATAGATATAGATATAGATATAGATATAGATATAGATATAGATATAGATATAGATATAGATAGATATAGATATAGATATAGATATAGATATAGATATAGATATAGATATAGATATAGATATAGATATAGAGATAGAGATAGAGATAGATATAGATATAGATATAGATATAGATATAGATATAGATATAGATATAGATATAGATATAGATATAGATATAGATATAGATATAGATATAGATATAGTATAGATATAGATATAGATAGATATGTTAACACATCTGCCTTAGAGGCAATACAGCACAGACTCGATTCCCAGCAAGGGTATGACTAGCTGATGAGAGCTAAATAGCTTGAAATAGATCTATACTAGTCTCCCTTTATTTATTTATTTATCAGCACAAATAAAAAACACATATATAACAAAGACAACAGTAAAAATATTGGGTTTCTGTCGTGATGGACTCTTGTGATGAGCTGATTGACAGATGATGGAAGCAGTTAGCTTCCTCCCATAATTGGGGCTTACCAGGGGTTGTGACTCTAAATATATACCTTCTTCCCTGGCTGGCTGATAAGGAGTCGAGCTCTGTGGCTCTATGGTTAATACATCTGCCTTATAGGCAATACAGCACAGGCTCAATTCCCAGCAAGGGTATGGCTAGCTGATGAGAGCTAAATAGCTTGAAATAGATCTATACTAGTCTCCCTTTATTTATTTATCAGCACAAATAAAACACACACACACACACACACACATATACACACACATATACATACATACACACAGACACACACAGACACACACACACACACACACACACACACACAGTTATCACTCCAAGTCTTTCTGATAAGAAATCAATGGGCCGCTGAAGAATCGCCGCAAACTCCAGAAAAGTCCAGCAGAAAGTTAAGGGATGAAGTCCCACCTGGCTAGTGATACTTGCATCTGATTCATTTCTAAAGCGAAGGCCTAACTTGGGGGATTTCAAACTTGGAGCTCCCCAAAGTCAGCTGCTGTCAGGGTTTAGAAGATCGCAAAGCACTTATTTTCTGAAAAAAGAGACTAGCAAGAATCCTAATTCGTTTATTTTCTGGAGGGAGAGAAATGGCCCTACGGGCAACCCAGAAGTTCAGGAACAGGAGCTTCTGGGAGGAGGGCAGGGGAAGCTGTTTTTGCCCTCCCCAGGTTCCTAGAAAGCCCCTGGAGCCTGGGGAGGGGGAAAAAGGGGTCCATTGCATGTCAAAAGCAGGAAGGGGGAGGGCAGGGGCATGCACGCATAGAATTATGGGTCTGGGCCAGAGGTGGGTTCCTACCAGTTCGCACCTATTCGGTAGAACCGGTTCGTCAAATCTACCGAACCGGTTAGAAGAGGTTCCACCAATGGACCCGGAAAGCAGGCCACACCTACAGAAGAGGTTCCAAAATTTTTGAAACCCACCACGGGTCCTTGGATATGATTATTCTACACTATCATGCTCCTATTTATAAAACTCAGTGCCTCTGTGAAAGGTAAGGATGACTACTGTGTTTGTGGTGCAATCAGAACATTGCGTGTGTTGAAGTTGTTTTAATGCAAACCAAAGATGCCCTTTAAAAAACAAGTTTACCTCATATTCTTATGCATGCCAGTGCTGTGTGTGAGGTAATTTAAGGTGGTTCTGACAAGTGTCATCGGCATCTTCATATCCGGTCACATGGGCGGCAAGCCACTCCCATCCGGTCACATGGGCGGCAAGCCACTCCCACAAAGGAGGCCACATCTACAGAGTAGGTTCGAACAATTTTTGAAACCCACCACTGGTCTGGGCATCGCCCACGCATGACCCTCCTGCGCTCCCCCACTTTTGGCACACAATGAGAAAAAAGTTGGGCATCACTGTAGTAGAACATGCTTATGCTTAAGAGCCGAGGTGGTACAGTGGTTAGGGTGCAGTACTGCAGGCCATTTCAGCTGACTGTTATCTGCAGTTCAGCGGTTCAAATCTCACCGGCTCAAGGTTGACTCAGCCTTCCATCCTTCCAAGGTGGGTAAAATGAGGACCCGGATTGTTGTTGGGGGCGATATGCTGACTCTGTAAACCGCTTAGAGAGGGCTGAAAGCCCTATGAAGCGGTATATAAGTCTAACTGCTATTATGCATCAATGATTCACATTTCCAAGTACTAACAGATCCGGTGCTACTTAGTTTGGTTTTCCCAAGAAAACTACACACTGTAGCCACTTTAATTATTATCACAAAAACTATGCACCTTGATGTCTGCCTTCTGAGGGGTACAGAGTGAACTGATGTTCTGATGTGCAGTTCTAAATCTGATTTCATTCTTTGCAAATGCACAGAGAACCTGAATTGGATTAAGCTCACGGTATGTGGAACAATTGAGCTGTGCGCCCCTCTTCCCCCTCCTTTTACTACAGCCAATAAAAAAAATTATTTCCCTCAGTTTTGCATCCCTACACAAATAAACGTCTTTTAAAAGCAGGAGGTTTAGCACAAACATTTTGAAGAAATAAAATAACAGAGGGGTGCGGGGGGAGAGATATAATCAAAAGAACCAACCCTGGAAGGGAGCTGAATAGTACCCATTTGCTAGACCATATCATTTGCAGCTAAGAAGCATGAAAATAAAAATAACATTTAAGCAGTTCATTTCCCACCCCAGTGTAGTGTCTGCAGTCTTTCAATCAGCCCTAATTCTTCCTGTTGAGTGTTAAGATCCATAATAGTCTCCCTCATCCCAATAAAAATCCCAGCTCATGAAATGAGCATAAAAATATGCACGGCGCTGCTTACCGCTTATTTAAATGTAGATTGAGACTATTATATTTTTCCATGTTTGGTCTAGTGGTTGGGGCACTGTTGGGAGTATTATATATATATATATATATATATATATATATATATATATATATATATATATATGTGTGTGTGTGTGTGTGTGTGTGTGTGTGTGTGTGTGTGTGTGTGTGTGTGTGTGTGTGTGTGTGTGTGTGTGTGTGTGTGTGTGTGTGTGTGTGTGTGTGTGTGTGTGTGTGCGCGCGCTGATAAATAAATAAAGGGAGACTTTATCAGCACAAATAAAAAAACACAAATATAACAAAGGCAACAGTAAAAATATTGGGTTTCTGTCGTGATGGACTCTTGTGACAAGCCGATTGACAGATGATGGAAGCAGTTAGCTTCCTCCCATAATTGGGGCTTACCAGGGGTTGTGACACTATATATATATATATATATATATATATATATATATATATATATGTGTGTGTGTGTGTGTGTGTGTGTGTGTGTGTGTGTGTGTGTGTGTGTGTGTGTGTGTGTGTGTGTGTGTGTGTGTGTGTGTGTGTGTGTGTGTGTTGTTTAATTTGTCCTGATAAATAAATAAAGGGAGACTAGTATAGATCTATTTCAAGCTATTTAGCTCTCATCAGCTAGCCATACCCTTACTGGGATTTGAACCTGGGCTATATTACTACTAGGCAGACTTCTTAGCCATTAGGCCACAGGCTCTTATCCGTTATCAGCGAAGCCAGGGTGAAAGGTATCTATTAGATTTTTACAATATATATATATATATTGCATTTGTGCTGATAAATAAATAAAGGGAGACTAGTAAAGATCTATTTCAAGCTATTTAGCTCTCATCAGCTAGCCATACCCTTACTGCGAATCGAACCTGGGCTGTATTACATATCAGGCAGTTATATTAGCACAAATGCAACACAAATGTAACAAAGGCAACAGTAAAAATATTGGGTTTCTGTCGTGATGGATTCTTGTGACGAGCCGATTGACAGATGATGGAAGCAGTTAGCTTCCTCCCATAATTGGGGCTTACCATATATTGCATTTGTTCACCCGAACTGGTTGAATCTCACCCCTGGATATAGGGTGTCCTGCTTGAGCAGGGTATTGGTCTACAAGACCTTCAAAGTCCCTTTCAACTCTGTTATTTTCCTATTCAGTTATTTTCTAACTTAAGGGTATAATTAACTTAAGGTATCTACTTCATTTTCTCTGTTTACTCTGGAGAAGAAATAACTGGGCATGAAAGGAAAGTAGAGCCGAAAAAATGCCGAAATGTCTGATGCTGGGGATCAGGGTGACCCTCTGCCACACGAGAGGATCAAAGTAGATCCTTTCATCATCTGGCTGTGTCTCAAAACCTTTGGCAGAATGGCTGAAGGTGAGACAACTCTTTCTGGCAGACAAAGCCAGGGATTTTCCGCTGGGGCTCCCAGCTGGAATTTGTTACAACCTCCTTGAATTTCCTTATCTATGTTGTCAAAGGGAATGTCTGTTTTGAGGACAGCTTCATTCCTGTTGATCGTGTGGACATAAGCATGTTGTTTTCTTGACACTAAGTTGGCAGGTATACAGCCAACACCCCAGAAGACGAGTTCAAGATCCAGAGTGATCTCGACAGGCTTGAATACGCTGGGCCCTATCCAGGAGTTGTATTCACTTACTTTCCTTACCGGTTCGCAAATGTGAGCATAGCTATAGCAATAGCAATAGTTAGGCTTATATACCGCTTCATAGGGCTTTCAGCCCTCTCTAAGCAGTTTACAGAGTCAGCATATTGCCCCCAACAACAATCCGGGTCCTCATTTTACCCACCTCGGAAGGATGGAAGGCTGAGTCAACCCTGAGTCAGTGAGATTTGAACAGCCGAACTCCAAACTGGCCATAATGTTAGTTACGTGTTCTCCCGAACCTGGGCAAACCCATAGCAGCCCACCCCCTGACTCTATGCCACATCATTTTCACTTTCTCTGGTTTCCCCCAGATATGACGTTTAAATATACTGGCATCCTGTTGCACCATGGATTCCCAACTCATTCACTTTGGAGGTGAATCCAATTTTAAGGTGAAAAAAACCAAAAACTCTATTCAAAATCACACCATAGCCAATTGCCAAATTCAGGGATTTATAAAAAATATTTCTAAGCAAAAAGATATGTAAATAAATGAAAATTCTGTTGCTCTTCCCTCGCTCAAAATGTGGCCTACTAGGTATGTGAATGTGCTTGCAAATCTCTCCCTTGGTATCTGTGATTTCCCTGTTGCCTCCTGACTTTATTTTCCCACCTAATTTGTTTAATTACCAGAAAAGTAATGGAGGGCAGCATGCAATGGAGCAAAGATACCCATTTGCAGCATCAGATTTAATTCACAAGAATCCTTCTGGGCCCTACCTAGATCCCTCCAGCATTCTTTAAAAATGAATAATAAATTGGTGGATAATTCCCAGCTGGTGAGTTGTTTGACAGTGTGTGGTTTACATATGAGAGAAAAGATAGATAGATAGATAGATGGATGGATGGATGGATGGATGGATGGATGGAGATAGATAGATAGATAGATAGATAGATAGATAGATAGATAGATAGATAAAGAGAGGGAAGATGGAGAGAGATGATGCAGATGGAGATACAGATGCATAGAAATGAGGGGGGAGAGGATAGATAGATAGATAGATAGATAGATAGATAGATAGATAGATAGATAGATAGACAGACAGACAGACAGACAGACAGACAGACAGACAGACATAGAGAGACAGAGACAGGGAGACACAGAGAAAGGATAAAGACAGAGAGAGAGGGAGAGGGAAATTAGATAGATAGATAGATAGATAGATAGATAGATGGATGGATGGATGGATGGATGGATGGATGGATGGATGGATGGATGGATGGATAGATAGATAGATAGATAGATAGATAGAAACAAAGAGAGAGGGAGAGAAGAAGATAGAGAGGAGATAGATATAAAGATACATATATAGAGATAAAGAGATATATGGATCATATTTAGATAGATGGATGGATGGATGGATGGATGGATGGATGGATGGATGGATGGATGGATGGATGGATCGATGGATGGATCGATAGATAGACAGACAGACAGACAGAGATAGAGAGAGAAGGTAGATAGAGATAAAATAGTGATGAGATAGACAGACAGACCAAAGCTGGGTAGCTATATGATGGTAGAACAAATGGACAGCAGGAATCATATTCTTCTATATTTTGTGATGGTCCAGACCCCACAATGGTTACCCTATCTCTATAGCCAAGACTTTCTTACTCCTGGTTAGCATGTTGTGACCCATGACATACTCTCTCCATTGCCCAGGTGCCCTCCCTACTAGCTCTCCATCTATACCAAGGTTGCCTATCCGTGATATAGAGTGTTGCAAAGTTTTTGCTGCTTTGGGGAGGCCATGCATGAGTTCGCATTGTGCACTCTTTCTTTCCTCTACACAACGGGAGACAAGGCACGGCATTCAGAAGGAACAACAAAGACCACAAGCAGCTGCTGGGGGAACCCTCCTGGGAATTGGCAGGAGAAAACAGGTGGGAGGGAGGTCAAATGAGAGGGCTCCTTATTGTCCAGCTCACCTACTGATCTTTGAGAGGCACCATTATGATTTTAAAGGCTACTGCTTATCAAAATGACCTTGTTCTATTTCTCCAGAGACAAGCACATGACAACAGCAATATAGTGAACCCTTAACAACATAAAGCACTTTTTAGATCAATAGAGATTAAGTGGTATTTTCTACTACACGGTTCCCATCCCCCCCTTTGCGTTCTGCCAAGGTCTCTTTCCAAATATCGCAAGCTGCAGAAGGATTTTTCCTTGGTTTATGATATTTGATGGAATGACTAGCACTTAGCCGTCTGAAAGGGGCTTGGTGGGAGGAGAACGATTAAAATTACTTATGTTCTCCTTCGGCAAAAGATTGTGGCGATGCGGATCACAGACTCTCAGCTGGAGACTGCAAAGGAGGAAAAGAAGAAGGAAAAAAGAAATGTATGTCATAATATTAAAGGAGGAAAATGGATTTTAATCTCCCAACGTAGTGTAATTTTCAATTAAGTGGTTTTCCGGTGAGACTGGGCGATCAATCCTCAATGGAACTGTATCTACATGGAGGGAGGGCCTCGCACGCCCTGACAAATGGCTCCGTAGGCCACCTGTGGCACGCGTGCCATAGGTTCACCATCATGGTACTACATGAACATGACAAAATAAATAAATACAAAATTATGCATATACCCACATACTGTACATTGTATGACCCGGAGAAACAACACAGTCTAGTTTAGATGTGTATGTGTACATGGTGAGGAAAAATAATCTTGCAACTTTAGCAGACAGATGGCCTAGGGAACAAAGCTGTTACAGAATCTAGAAGTCCTACTAGTAATACTTTGAAACCTCCTCCCAGAAAGGAACAACAGTAACAAACCATGGAGTTGGTGTGTGGGGTCTCTAACAATGCTTTGAGCTGTAAGCACATATCGCTTATAAGCAACAGCCTGAATAATGGGAAGCAAACTTCCTATAATCTCCACTGTCCTCACCACTCTCTGTAGGGACTTTCTATCTGAGGCACTGCTGCCACATACCAAACTGGGATGTAGTTTATTAAAACACTCTCAATCATGCCTCTGTAAAAAGTGGCCAGGACAAAAGGAGAAAGATATGCTCTGCAGTGTTTTACTTAACAGCTGCAGCAAGAAAGGTCATAAAATGGGGCAAAACTCACTTAACAACTGTCTTGCTTAACCACTGAGCTCATGATGTGGACATAAATCAAGAGCTACCCTGTACAGAGCAATCGTGGTGGTTAAATCTTGAGTGCTTCATATTAAATTACTTTGCAATGTTCAGATTTCTCTATCATCCGAAGAGGGCAGCTTACAAATTCTTCAAATCCATGCAGAGGTGCATGTGTGAACCTTTCTAGACTCATTATTAATCTAAGTTTCTCCTTTGTTTTGGTCCCTAGCAAATCAGCAGCCTTACAAAGCAGTTTATTTCATGGACGTCTTAATTGTTGGAGTTGGAATTCACAGTTTATCGGCTTGCAATATAGTCTCTAAAGATCCAGCAACCGTGAAATATTACCAGCAATTGATTTTTTTAAAAACCACCTTTCCGCTCTCCTGAATCATATACAATTCTCTCCAATTAAGATAATTGGAGTGTTCTATACTATAAAATCAATGGCTTCAGGTTTTAAGAAATGCTAAGTATGTTTATGATTTGAAAATGAAGCTAATTGAAACTATTATATAATAACTAACACTTGGATGTGAGTTGCAGTGGTTTCTTTTTCTTTTTCCCTATTCTACTTGGGGTGAAGAAAATTGAAAATAAAATGATGTTATTCTTTGTAACGCTGACATCCTAAATGGCAATTCATGCTTTTCTCCTTTTGTTTCTGATACTTTGAGCTTTTTAAAACCCAGATTGTGAATACTTTTTAATTGTGTTACAGAAATATTATTGAATAGAACAGAATAGAGCAGGAAGGGACCTTGGAGGTCTGCTAGTCCAGCTCCCCTGCTCAAGCAGGAAAACTTATACCATTCCAGACAATTGACTCTCTAGTCTCTTCTTAAAAACCTCCAATGTTGGAGCACCCCCAATTTCTGGAGGCAAGCTATTCCATTGGTTGATTGTCCTCACTGTTAGGAAGTTTCTCTTTAATTCCAGGTTACTTCTCTCTTTGATTAGTTTCCAACCATTGTTTCTTGTCCTGCCCTCCAGTGCTTTGGAGAATAATTTGACCCCTTCTTCTTTGTGGCAACCCTTCAAATACTGGAATACTGCTATCGTGTCACTCTTAATTCTTCTTTTCATTAAACTAGCCAAACCCCAATCCTGCAGCCATTCTTCATATGTTTTAGTCTCCAGGCCTTTGATCATCTTAGTTGCTCTTCTCTGAACTTTTTCCAAAGTCTCAACATCTTTTCTTGTAGTATGGTGACCAAAATTGGTTGCAGTATTCCAGGTGTGGCCTTACTAAGCTTTTGTAAAGCGGCACTAATCCTTTACGTGATCTTGATTCTATGCCTCTCTTTATGCAGCCTAGAACTGTGTTGGCTTTTTTGGCTGCTGCTGCACACGGCTGGCTCCTATTCAAATGATCATCCACTAGGTCTCCAAGGTCCTTCTCACATTGCATTGAAATAACTGTCAGATTTTATAACGTTACATTAAAAGGAAAAAAGAAGAGGCAAATTTCACAAATATGCTCAGAATGCTCCCAGTCCCTATCTCAGAATCAAACTATACCCCTGGCAAAGGTGCTCAACAGATATAAGTCAAAAAATAAAAGTCCAGATGGTATCCACAACCTGGTTGGATAATATCAGAAAGAGGAGAATAACAAAGTTATTGTGTCTAGTCACACGGTGGCCCACTTTATGACCATCACAACTTATCCCTGTGATTTTCAGGCTGTAAGTCAAGAGTTTTTAGAGTTCTCATTATTTTTAATGGTTTATGCCATCTTCACCCTGCTTGCTACTACTTTAATGAGGGAGTGGTGATTATGCTCTGGAGTTGACTTTGTTTTGGCTTTGTTAATGAAAGCAATAGGAGGTTTTGTCTCTCTGTGTGTATATGAGTAAGAGAGGTGGGGGGCATAGAGGGCAGAATGAAACAGTATAAGAGTCATCGAAGAATTTGCAGCAATTAAAAATATAATTTCTAGTGGGGTTTAATGATACTTGCCTCCTTATTTTTTACATTTTTTTTATTTCTAAAATTTAAACCCTAACAATTGAATGTTTTTTTTATGCTTTATATTTCAATGTTTTATTGTATTCAGCCAGGAATCTCTCTATGAAGGTGACATGTGATCAGTGGTGGGTTTCAAAAATTGTTCGAACCTACTCTGTGGGTGTGGCCTCCTTTGTGGGAGTGGCTTGCCGCCCATGTGACCGGATGGGAGTGGCTTGCGGCCCATGTGACCGGATATGAAGATGCCAACGACTCTTGTGAGAACCACCTTAAATTACCCCACACACAGCACTGGCCTGCATAAGAATAGGATGTCAACTTGTTTTTTAAAAGGCATCTTTGGTTTGCGTTAAAACAACTTCAACACACGCAATGTTCTGATTGCACCACAAACGCAGTAGTCATCCTTACCTTTCACAGAGGCACTGAGTTTTATAAATATGAGCACGATAGTGTAGAATAATCATATCCAAGGACCAGTGGTGGGTTTCAAAAATTTTTGGAACCTCTTCTGTAGGTGTGGCCTGCTTTCCGGGTCCACTGGTGTTTAGGTTTATTAGCATTTGTAGGCCGCCCTTTACCCTGGGGGGACTCAGGGCGGCTCACACAAAACCGGGAAGGGGAAATACAAACATTAAGATAACAACATATAATAAAATAATAGACAACATACATTCATCATTCGGGCGGGGTAACTATCCTTATCCCCAGGCCTGACGGGCGAGCCAGTTCTTCAAGGCTATGCGGAAGGCTTGGACGGTGGAACCTCTTCTAACCGGTTCGGTAGAGTTGACGAACCGGTTCTACCGAATAGGTGCGAACTGGTAGGAACCCACCTCTGCATGTGATTCAGAACTGTAAAAAATAGCCAACCAGATGAACGGGGGGGGGGGGGGTAGAGAGGTAGAGAGATGATAGGTGGGTGGGTGGGTGGATGGACAGGCACACAGACAGACAGATGATAGTTAGTGAAAGAGATAGATAGAAGATAGATAGATAGATAGATAGATAGATAGATAGATAGGTAGGTAGGTAGGTAGGTAGGTAGGTAGGTAGGTAGGTAGGTAGGTAGGTAGGTAGGTAGGTAGGTAGGTAGATTAGAAAGAAAGGCAGGTAAGCAGGCAGATGGACAGAAGATGGACAGATAGAAAGATGGAGAGATGAAGAAAGAGAGCAAAAGAGTGAGTGTCAACCCACAGGATAAAGAAACAATTCGCTGCAATGTTTCACCTGGGAATTGGAATCTGATAAAATAACAGAAGCGTACTTCCGTTTTCCGCTCTGAAATTTTGGAGGTGATACATTCAAGCGTGGGTTTCATCCCAACAAAGAGCTCCTACCGTATATATGGTCAAGAGAAAATAAAGTAGCTACTTATCCCTCCATCCAGGGAACTCAGCTTGCCACAAAAGGAGGGTTGTGTTTCCTTGAAGATGGATAGTCTCCCTCTGGATGAAATATTGACAAAAGGAACAACATTGCAACGTATTCTAGAGGTGGGGGGGGGGGAATCAGCTCTCTAAGAAGGGTGGAGGTGATTCATTACAGCTTTTATGCATGTCTAGAAAATAGATCAGAAATCAGCAAATGCTGAACTAAGGCCACACCTAGAGTACTGCATCCAGTCTTGGTCACCACAGTATAAAAAAAAGATGTGGAGACTCTAGAAAGAGTGCAGAGAAGAGCAACCAGGATGATTAGGGGACTGGAGGCTAAAACATACGATGAACGGTTGCAGGAACTGGGCGTGGCTAGTCTAGTGAAGAGAAGGACCAGGGGAGACAGGAGAGCAGTCTTCCAATATCTGAGGAGAGGCTACAGAGTGGGGGGGGGGGGCATCAAGTTATTTCCCAAGGCACCTGAAGGCCAGTCAAGGAATAATGGATGGAAACTGATCAAGGAGAGATTCAACCTGAAAATAAGGAGGTACTTTCTGACAGTGAGAACAATCAACCAATGGAGCAACTTGCCTTCAGAAGTTGTGGAGGCTTCATCACTTGAGACTTTCAAGAAGAGACAGGACTGCCATCTGTCAGAAGTGGTGTAGGGTCTCCTGCTTGAGTGGTGGGGGGGTTAGATTAGATGACCTATAAGGTCCCTTCCAACTCTGTTAGTCCGTATTTTATTTTCTCTGAAGGATTGCACAATATTCCATTTATTATCCTTTATGTAAATAGCCCACATTAATGTCAGTTGTTAGATCAGCAGGGAGAGAGCATGAAGAGAAAAAAGGGAAAATTTTATAAAACAGCATGGATCGAATCCTATTTTAGAATTTGGAGTTTCAAAATTTGTGGTGTCAACTGGTTTAGAATGCCGCGGAGAAGATATTGAAGCGGTGAAAAGAATGGGAGATAATCTTACAAGGTGGCATGGAAAACTGGGGGATATCCAGGTTTAATTCTCACAGTGGCTTCTGAGCTTGTCGATCAGAAGGTTGGCAGTTCAGCGGTTCGAATCCCTAGCACCGCGTAACGCATAGTATTCCTGCAACAGACGAAATGACAACATTGCTTCGTTTCTTGTTCTCTTCTTTTCTTCAAGTTCTTTTCCTTTCTACTTCAACTGATACCTAACTAAAAATCAATGCTGGATTGTTCTAAGTTCCTTTGCATGCTTTCCACTTTCCCATGTTGGAAGAAATGTCCATCTGGGTTCAGTTCCGTGTGTGTGTGTGTGTGTTTGTGTGTGTGTGTTTGTGTGTGTGTGTGGAGACATTGGATTCATGGAAGTGGCTTGGAAAGAAGGTTTATTGATGAACAAGATCACATACCTTGAAGATCTTAGGTGAAGAAAAAGGGGAGAGATGCTGAGAGTGCCTGGGTTTTATGCCCTCTCTGGGGTTTTGAATTTGAACTTGTATTCTGATTGGTTGTCAGACTTCCATGGGGCCACGAAGGGGCAACTCTGTAGGTTGGTTTTTTTTTTAATCCAAAGCTTGGTTGAGCCTTGCTGGGTGATGATGTAATGAAAGAGCTTTAGGCATGAAAGCGTCTTCCAACATGTTAAAAACAAGAAAAAAGTGAAGGAAACAATTGGTCCATTGCTGGGAGAAAGTGGCAAGAAGGTGACAAGCAACAGGGAGAAAGCAGATTTAACTCATTTTTTTGCAAAGGGATAAAACAGCCCAACCTATCAAAAACAGCACCACAAAAATCAGATTAGGAACACAAGTTGAAATAGGGAAGAAAATGGCAAGAACCTGTCTACTCTAGACAAGTTCAAATTACCAGGACTGGATAGATTATACCCCAGGGTTCTGAAGGAACTGGCAGATGAGATCTCAGAACCACTGAAGTATATCTTTCAGAGATCCTGGAGCACCAGGGAACTGCCAGAGAACTGGAAAGAGCTGATATGGTTCCCATCTTCAAAAAAAAGGGGGAAAAGATACATCCAGAAAACTACAGACCTATCAGCCTGACCTCAATACCAGGGAAGACTCTGGAAAAGATAATCAAGCGACGAATCAGTGAACACATAGAAGTAAACAAAGCAATAACCAAAAGCCAATATGCGTTTGTCAAAAACAGATCATGCCAGACTAATCTTATTGCGTTCTTCGACAAAGTGACAAAATTAGTGGACCAGAAGAATGCTGTCAATATAAGGCATTTGATGAAGTAGACCATAACCTACTACTAGATAAAGTAGAAAAATGTGGGTTAGACAGCATCACCACCAGATGGATTTGTAACTGGCTGACCAACCGCACTCAACGTATAGTCCTCAATGGAGCTGCATCTACATGGAGGGAAGTATGCAGTGGAATACCCCAAGATTCTGTTTTAGGCCTAGTACTATAGCAATAGTAATAGCAATAGCAGTTAGACTTATATACCGCTTCATAGGGCTTTCAGCCCTCTCTAAGCCGTTTACAGAGTCAGCATATCGCCCCCACAGTCTGGGTCCTCATTTTACCCACCTCAGAAGGATGGAAGGCTGAGTCAACCCTGAGCCGGTGAGATTAGAACAGCCGAACTGCAGATAACAGTCAGCTGAAGTGGCTGCAGTACAGCACTCTAACCACTGCTCCACCTCGGCTCTATACTCTTCAACATCTTCATCAATGATTTGGACAAGGGGATAACTCATCAAATTTGCAGATGACACCAAGCTGGCAGGAATAGCCAATGCTCCAGAAAATAGTCTTAAGATGCAGAAGGATCTTGACAAACTTGAACATTGGACATTATCTAACAAAATGAAATTCAATGGTGAAAAAAGTAAGGTTCTACATTTAGGCAAGAAAAACAAAATGTACATTTACAGTATATGTGGTACCTTGCTCAATAGTAGTGAGAGGGATCTTGGAGTCCTAGTGGACAACCATTTAAATAGGAGCCAGCCGTGTGCAGCAGCTGCCAAAAAGCCAACACAGTTCTAGGCTACATCAACAGAGGGATAGAATCAAGATCACGTGAAATGTTAATACCACTTTATAATGCCTTGGTAAGGCCACACTTGGAATACTGCATTCAGTTTTGGTCACCATAATGTAAAAAAGATGTGGAGACTCTGGAAAGAGTGCAGAGAAGAGCAACAAAGATGATTAGGGGACTGGAGGCTAAAACAAGTGAAGAAAAGTTGCAGGAACTGGGCATGTCTAGTTTAATGAAGAGAAGGACTAGGGGAGACATGACAGCAGTCTTCCAATATCTCAGGGGTTGCCACAAGGAAGATGGAGTCAAACTATTCTCCAAAGCATCTGAAGGTAGGACAAGAAGCAATGGATGGAAACTAATCAAGGAGAGAAGCAACTTAGAACTGAGGATAAATTTCCTGACAGTTAGAACAATTAATCAGTGGAACAACTTGCTTCCAGAAGTTGTGAATGCTCCAACACTGGAAGTTTTTAAGAAGATGTTGGATAACCATTTGTCTGAAGTAGTGTATGGTTTGCTGCCTAGGCAAGGGGTTGGGCTAGAAGACCTCCAAGGTCCCTTTCAATTCTGTTATTCTATTCCATTCTATTCTATTCTAATTCCTACTATGGCTCTGCCTGAAGGAGGTAGATCTTTGTTATGTAGAATAGATTGGCTCTGGCCTTAATGGTCCATTGACAAAGGTGGTGGGGGTGAGTTTCTGCTTCCCTTTTAGGGGAAATATTCTGCCGTTTTAATATTTCCTAAAATATCTCATTTTCCTAGGAGAGGGGTGGGTGTTAACTTCCTACACCCAGAACCCAAATATTGTTTCATAAAAACTTAGTATTCTCTTCTGTTTCCTCTCAATCCACCCAACTTTCCATAATATTTCAGCAAAACCTAGAAAAGTCCATGAATTTTCCTTTAGATATACCAATACCATTAAACCTTTGATCTCTTTCCGGATTTTCTCACACACACCCATTAGAAAACAAAACAAAAGCCCCTTGCCAGAGGTGGGTTCCTCTGGCAATGCACCTATTCGGTAGAACCGGTTCGTCAAATCTACCGAACCGGTTAGAAGAGGTTCCACCAGTGGACCCGGAAAGCAGGCCACACCTACAGAAGAAGTTCCAACATTTTTTGAAATCCACCACTGGTCCTTGGATATGATTATTCTACACTATCATGCTCTTATTCATAAAACTCAATGCCTCTGTGAAAGGTAAGGATGACTACTGCGTTTGTGGTGCAATCAGAACATTGCGTGTGTTGAAGTTGTTTTAACGCAAACCAAAGATGCCTTTTAAAAAACAAGTTTACATCCTATTCTTATGCAGGCCAGTGCTGTGTGTGAGGCAATTTAAGGCGGTTCTGACAAGTGTCGTCGGCATCTTCATATCCGGTCAATGGGCGGCAAGCCACTCCCATCCGTGTCACATGGGTGGCAAGCCACTCCCACAAAGGAGGCCACACCCACAGAGTAGGTTCAAACAGTTTTTGGAAACCCACCACTGCCCCTCGCCTTTTCTTTATTTCAAAATCTTAATCCTTTTTTCTTTACAAGAAGGATGTAATTTTAAAAAAACTGTATTTATTGATTTTTTAAAAGAAATTGAAACCTCTTTGTTTTGGACTACCAACAGAAAGTTTGGAGGCCAAAAGAGGTGTCACTCACACCCCGAAGAGAGGATGCTGAGAAAAGGGATAAGGAAGCTTTTATTTATAGGATTTTTTTAAAAAATACAGATTCGAAAAGCATCGTTTATCGGGTACCCAAGAAACACGGCCAAAAACCATGAAATGTTTA
The DNA here is from genome assembly GCF_051295495.1 of Thamnophis sirtalis. Lineage (NCBI taxonomy): Eukaryota > Metazoa > Chordata > Lepidosauria > Squamata > Natricidae > Thamnophis > Thamnophis sirtalis. The sequence goes on from NW_028261385.1 coordinate 7,843,073, forward strand.
TGCAGGCCTGCAGAAAATCGGCTTGATTCGCCATCCCCCCCTCGCCCCCCACACCCCATTTCTGCCTGGCCCTAATTTACTGTTCTAATCAGCAGAGTTATTTCCTGCCTTCTTAGAGGCTCCCACCCTCCTTACGGGTGGGAGTAAATCAAGAGCAGATCTCGCCCTTTGGCTTCCCAGTATGAAACGCTATACATAAAATGAGTTACTGCAAATAAGGCTAAGCTTAGCGTTATAAAGCTGTCACCTCCGGGAGCTGCTTTCCTAATAGGCCGACACCCTTCCCTTGTTATCGCATGCAGTATTTTATTTTTCGGTTCATTCTTTATTTCCACACACACACACACACACACACACACACACCCATATTTATTTATTTATTTATTCCACCCTTGCCTCCTAAGGAAAGCTGGCCTGGAGATTAGACAGAGATATAGCAATAGCAATAGCAATAGCAGTTAGACTTATATACCGCTTCATAGGCTTCAGCCTCTCTAAGCGGTTTACAGAGTCAGCATATTGCCCCCAACAACAACATCCGGGTCCTCATTTTACCCACCTCGGAAGGATGGAAGGCTGAGTCAACCCTGAGCCGGTGAGATTTGAACAGCCGAACTGCAGAACTGCAGTCAGCTGAAGTAGCCTGCAGTGCTGCATTTAACCACTGCGCCACCTCGGCTCCGTTATCATACCCAAATCTGCCTTGGATTACCTTCCCAATAAGTTTACCAAGATAACTACCACTTTATAAAGTCTTAGTAATGCCACAGGTGGGTTCCAAGGCCGAGTAGTAGTAACTCGACTGTGCAGGTGCCTGAACTGATTCTATCGGCGGTGCCGTAGGCGCACCCATCTTGGTTTTTTTTTTCCCTTTGCGCATGCGCAGAAGCAATTGTTTTACCTCTGTCCATATGCGCATAGCGCACATCAAGTGCGTCCCTGAGCGAACCAGCAGTAAAAGAAGCTGCAACCCATCCCTGAGTAAGGCCACATCTGGAGTACTGCAACCAATTTTGGTTACTACACTGCACTATCCATACTGCAACGTAAAGGTTCCCCTCGCACATATGCGCTAGTCATTCCGGACTCCAGGGGCGATGCTCATTTCTGTTTCAAAGCTGAAGAGCCAGCGCTGTCAGAAGACGTCTCCGTGGTCATGTGGCCAGCAAGACTAATGCCGAATGGACACGGAATGCTTTTATCTTCCCACCAAAGGTAGTTCCTATTTTTCTACTTTACTACTCTCTCTCCCTCTCCCTCTCCCTCCCTCCCTCCCCCCCTCTCTCTCCTCTACCTACCTACCAACCAGGGGTGGGTTTCTCGCCCCGTTCCAACCGGGTTCGGTTGGAACAGGGCAGCGGCGTCCTCGCGCATGCGTGCGGCGCGCACGTGCATGCATGCGTACTAGCATCTGTGCGATGCTCCAGCTGCTCCTGGAGGGATCGCGCAGGCGCTGTATGCATCCTGCGCATGCGTGGAAGTGCAGAACTCATCAAAACCGGGTAAGGAGGGTGGGCGCGCGGGTGGGCCCTTCGCCGTTCCCGAAGTTACTTACTTCCGGGTTCGCCGACCAATCGGTTCACAGGGACCGCCGCGAACCGGTTGAAACCCACCCCTGCTACCAACCTATCTACCAACCTACATATCTACCCATCTGACTGTCCATCATCCACCTAACTAGAGTACTTACCTTACATACCGGAGTCCTTCGGGATTGGGCAGCATACAAATCCATTAAAACCTTAAACCTTAAACCTACATATCTACCCCCCTCTCTCTGTATCTACCTACTATCCATCCATCCATCCATCCATTCATTCTCTCTCTCTCTCTCTCTCTCTCTCTCTCTCTCTCTCTCTCTCCCTCCCTCCCTCCCTCCCTCCCTCCCTCCCTCTCCTCACAGTGTTGCTGCTGTTGTGGGGAGAATAGAAGTAGTAAGGAGTATTAAATATGTTTACCCCCTTGAGTTGTTTTTAAACTAATAAAAGCGGGAAATAAATAAATAAACAACAAAAAAAACTTTTTTTCCTGCTTTGAAAACTAGAAGATATTGTCAGGGTTCCAAGTAAAACCCCCAATGAAAGAAGACTCCGAGGCTTCAAGTTCCTCAAAGTCCCATTTTATTAGAGATGTCATATTGGCACATCTGGGAAAACCCCAATCTGAAAGTTTCCAGGTTTTCCTCACCCAAATGAAGTCCCTGCCCAGCACCCACATGTTCGTCACATGGTCCATTCAAGTCACCATCCCAACTGGAGATGCCTCCCAGTCACGTCACTCCAGATGCAGGGCAAGATGTCCTTGACTCTCTGAGAAAGGAATGTTATTTTGACTATATATCTCCCATACTCCATATAATCCCCTCTCCCTTTTTCCCACAGCATCAATTGTGGCAGGCCTGAAGGCCCAATGCAAAAGATGGCTTCCAGGCCTGACAGATATACTTCCATAGACAATTCCTCCCATTTCCAAGTAGAAATTGTTTTTTCTTGCCACCTGGTCATTCCAGGAAGTTCTAGAGAATTAGGTGGAATCTCAAGAGCTCAGGATCCTCCAAAGACATCCAACTTTTAAAAACGGACATGAGTAAAAAATTTCTTTCTCCATGTTGAGAAACGTTCTCCAGCTTTTCCATTAACTTATGGAAGCTCTTAGGATCTGGTCTTTTCTGAGCATTTACCCTGCCATAGATTTTACTGTGGCAGATCCTGCACCATCTTCTTCCCCACTAATGATGAGGATATGCTTGCTTGGATCCTCTGACTTTTTGATTTGGAGGGGGGAAAGGCCACAGATAAAAATTTCCTCCCAAATGTCTCATCTCTGGGACTTAAGTGAAATATATAAATCTGCAGGGTGGAATCTGTAGCAGGACG
>NW_028261385.1:7846148-7901148 GCF_051295495.1 Thamnophis sirtalis
ATGGACTTGTTGGTGTGGGGGCAAGAACTTCCAACTGGGTGGGGAAACCAAGAAGCTTTCAGATTCGGGTTTTCCCAGATGTGCCAACATGACTCTCTTAATCAATTGGAACTTTGAGCAATACTTTGCCTTGGACTTGGACTTTTGGATGCTATTTGGAACCCTGACAGCATGTTTTAGTGTAATGAAAAGGGGTGACATGAAAGCAGTCTTCAAATACTTGAGGAGGTGTCACAAAGAAGAGGGGGTCAACCTGTTTTCCAAAACACCAGAGGGAAGGACAAGAAACAACAGATGGAAGATAATCAAGGAGAGCAGCAACCAGGAATTAAGGATAAACTTCATCATAGTGAGGACAATTAAGTAGTGGAATGGTTTGCCTTCAGAAGTTGTGGGTGCTCCATCAGTGGAAGGTTCCTAAGAAGAGATTGGACAGCCATTTATCTGAAATGGGTCTTTGGGATTGAATTATAAGACCTCCAAGGTTCCTTCCAGCTCTGCTATTCTGTGTTCACATTTTGTGACAGAGAAAAGTTGGAGACCACCAATGCATGGAAAATTGAGTTGTTTGCAAAATGCTCAGTGGGCTGAGATCTTTCCATCCCACTTCAATATGAGGAACATGAAAGACTCATCTGCACTCATCTGAAGCCCAATGACTTTATTAACGCAAACATAGTTTTCTCCTTCTTAAAAGTGGTCTTCCATCAGCAAGGGAACCAACTGCGCCAAGTGAACTGATGCTTTGATAGCCAAGAAGATGTGAGGTGCATATAAAAAGCAGAGCAGCTTTGATCACAGAGTTTTGGATGACTTCTTGACTCATTTTTACCTCCCTCTGCTATCAACAGATGCTCCTGGTTCTTCTCATATGCTCACCAAGACTCAGTTCCTTATTTAGCCCAAACTCTCATGACTGACCCCTTTTTTCAGACACCTAAATTGAACCATCTCTCCATTTTTTTAAAAAAAAACACCCATATTTCTATACTTTAGAATATTGTGATTGCGCTGATCTTGAATGCAACAGTGCACCTTAATTGGTTAGTTTGGCATACTTTGTTTTTCAAAAAAAAATTACAAATGTTATTTTATGGAACTCAAATAAATCTGAGGGGTTAAACATTTAAAAAGGAACAGAGAGCAAATAGATGAAGTCTCTCAATTAACCCTGGCCACTTATGTAAAGACAGAGAGACATTAAAAACACAAACAGCTGAAAGATGTAGAGTTTCAGAAGGAAAGAAGTTGAGGGTTGAAAGTTGGAAAAGAGGAGGGGAAGGGGTGAAGAGTGTGGTAGGAGTGGGGAAAAGGGGGAGTAGGAGAGAAGGAGGAGGAGGAGGAGGAGGAAGAAGAAGAAGAAGAAGAAGAAGAAGAAGAAGAGAAGAAGAAGAAGAAGAAGAAGAAGAAGAAGAAGAGGAAGAAGAAACGGAGGAGAGGGGAGGAGATTGAGAAGGAGGAGGAGAGGAAGAGGAGGAGATTGAGAAGAAGAAGAAGAAGAAGAAGAAGAAGAAGAAGAAGAAGAAGAAGAAGAAGAAGAAGAAGAAGAAGAAGAAGAAGAAGAGAGGAGGAGGAGAGGAGGAGACTGAGAAGAGGAGGAGGAGGAGGGAGGAGGAGGAGGAGGAGGAGGAGGAGGAGGAAGAGGAGGGGAGGAGGAGGGAGAGGAGGAAACTAAATAACTTCATCATGCTAGAAGGCTGTGGGTTTTTTCTTTCTATTTATTTACCAGAGACTTTCCCTATCAGTGTTCTTACTCATTTAGGAGGAGAATTTAGGAGGTGTAATGTTTTGACAGGGTAGCTGAAGCCACAGTCAAAATATTTGTTTGGTGAGTCAACCCCTAGCTATAAAATGCAAAGTCTACATAGTTTTCTCCCACCCCCATCCCAAAACCAACCCAGATGAATGACTTGTGAGATGAGCAGAGCAATTTCCGCAAAATTGTTTTGACACAGAATTAAAAAAAAAAAAAAAAAAACTTTTAGGAGCTTCCAGCCAAGAGGCAACTTCCTCCCAGACTAAATTATCTTTTCTGCTTTCTTCTCCCAAGCTTGAAAAACTGTAGCTTTACCAATATTGTTCCGCTTTGAGTTCCTGAAGTCTTATTAGTAGCAGAAAATGGAAGTTGAGTCTTTATTTCTATATTAAAAATGGGTTTTGAAGTGAGCTGAAAAAAACAGAAATAGATATTTGGGTCTTTTTCTGCTATGAAAGAACTACATGAGTTATTGAGCACAAAATGAAATTACATGTTTTAATAATACAGAATTCATAGCAGTAGATCCAGTGGTGGGATGCTGCCGGTTTAACAACCGGTTTGGTGAGTGCGCTCTCAAAGAGCTTGCATGCAGTGCTGAAAATGGAGCATTTAGAAGCTCAGCGGCTTACCTTCCAAGTCAGCAATGGTAAGGAGTGTCAGGCCTGCAGCCATCTTTTCTTTTCGGTCTTTGACCTGCCACACTTTCTATTATTCTACAATGCATTTTCTATTGTGGGAAAATAGTAAGGTGGGTGATTGTATGGAGTTAGATGATATGAAGCCATAACAAAATTCTTTCTAGAAAGCCAAGGTCATCCTTTGTCTCTGCACCTCTGCACCTGACTGGAACTGGATGGGTGGAACTGCCAGCATGATAGTGGGAGATTAGACCATGTGATGGACTTGTTGGTGTGGGGGCAAGAACTTCCAACTGGGTGGGGTAACCAAAAAGCTTTCAGATTCGGGTTTTCCCAGATGTGCCAACATGGCTCTCTTAATCAATTGGAACTTTGAGCAATACTTTGCCTTGGACTTGGACTTTTGGATGCTATTTGGAACCCTGACAGCATGTTTTAGTGTAATGAAAAGGGGTGACGTGAAAGCAGTCTTCAAATATTTGAGGAGGTGCCACAAAGAAGAGGGGGTCAACATGGTTTCCAAAGCACCAGAGGGAAGGACAAGAAACAACAGATGGAAGATAGTCAAGGAGATCAGCAACCAGGAATTAAGGAGAAACTTCCTCATAGTGTGGACAATTAACTAGTGGAATGGTTTGCCTTCAGAAGTTGTGGGTGCTCCATCAGTGGAAGTTTTCTAAGAAGAGTTTGGACAGCCATTTATCTGAAATGGGTCTTGGGGATTGGATTAGAAGACCTCCAAGGTTCCTTCCAGCTCTGCTATTCTGTGTTCACATTTTGTGACAGCGAAAAGCTGGAGACCACCAATGCATGGAAAATTGAGTTGTTTGCAAAATGCTCAGTGGGCTGAGATCTTTCCATCCCACTTCAATATGAGGAACAGGGAAAGACTCATCTGCAGTCATCTGAAGCCCAATGACTTTATTAACGCAAACATAGTTTTCTCCTTCTTAAAAGTGGTCTTCCATCAGCAAGGGAACCAACTGCACCAAGTGAACTGATGCTTTGATAGCCAAGAAGATGTGAGGTGCATATAAAAAGCAGAGCAGCTTTGATCACACAGTTTTGGATGACTTCTTGACTCATTTTTACCTCCCTCTGCTATCAACAGATGCTCCGGGTTCTTCTCATATGCTCACCAAGACTCAGTTCCTTATTTAGCCCAAACTCTCATGACTGACCCCTTTTTTCAGACACCTAAATTGAACCATCTCTCCATTTTTTTTAAAAAAAACACCCATATTTCTATACTTTAGAATATTGTGATTGCGCTGATCTTGAATGCAACAGTGCACCTTAATTGGTTAGTTTGGCATACTTTGTTTTTAAAAAAAAAATTACAAATGTTATTTTATGGAACTCAAATAAATCTGAGGGGTTAAACATTTAAAAAGGAACAGAGAGCAAATAGATGAAGTCTCCCAATTAACCCTGGCCACTTATGTAAAGACAGAGAGACATTAAAAACACAAACAGCTGAAAGATGTAGAGTTTCAGAAGGAAAGAAGTTGAGGGTTGAAAGTTGGAAAAGAGGAGGGGAAGGGGTGAAGAGTGTGGTAGGAGTGGGGAAAAGGGGGAGTAGGAGAGAAGGAGGAGGAGGAGGAGGAGGAGGAGGAGGAAGAAGAAGAAGAAGAAGAAGAAGAAGAAGAAGAAGAAGAAGAAGAAGAAACGGAGGAGAGGGAAGGAGATTGAGAAGGAGGAGGAGAGGAAGAGGAGGAGATTGAGAAGAAGAAGAAGAAGAAGAAGAAGAAGAAGAAGAAGAAGAAGAAGAAGAAGAAGAAGAAGAAGAAGAAACGGAGGAGAGGGAAGGAGATTGAGAAAGAGGAGGAGAGGAAGAGGAGGAGATTGAGAAGAAGAAGAAGAAGAAGAAGAAGAAGAAGAAGAAGAAGAAGAAGAAGAAGAAGAAGAAGAGAGGAGGAGGAGAGGAGGAGACTGAGAAGAGGAGGAGGAGGAGGAGGAGGAGGAGGAGGAGGAGGAGGAGGAAGAGGAGGGGAGGAGGAGGGGGAGGAGGAAACTAAATAACTTCATCATGCTAGAAGGCTGTGGGTTTTTTCTTTCTATTTATTTACCAGAGACTTTCCCTATCAGTGTTCTTACTCATTTAGGAGGAGAATTTAGGAAGGTGTAATGTTTTGACAGGGTAGCTGAAGCCACAGTCAAAATATTTGTTTGGTGAGTCAACCCCTAGCTATAAAATGCAAAGTCTATGTAGTTTTCTCCCACCCCCATCCCAAAACCAACCCAGATGAATGACTTGTGAGATGAGCAGAGCAATTTCCGCAAAATTGTTTTGACACAGAATTTTTAAAAAAAAAACTTTTAGGAGCTTCCAGCCAAGAGGCAACTTCCTCCCAGACTAAATTATCTTCTCTGCTTTCTTCTCCCAAGCTTGAAAAACTGTAGCTTTACCAATATTGTTCCGCTTTGAGTTCCTGAAGTCTTATTAGTAGCAGAAAATGGAAGTTGAGTCTTTATTTCTATATTAAAAATGGGTTTTGAAGTGAGCTGAAAAAAACAGAAATAGATATTTGGGTCTTTTTCTGCTATGAAAGAACTACATGAGTTATTGAGCACAAAAATGAAATTACATGTTTTAATAATACAGAATTCATAGCAGTAGATCCAGTGGTGGGATGCTGTCGGTTTAACAACCGGTTTGGTGAGTGCGCTCTCAAAGAGCTTGCATGCAGTACTGAAAGCATTTAGAAGCTCAGCGGCTTACCTTCCAAGTCAGCAATGGTAAGGAGTGTCAGGCCTGCAGCCATCTTTTCTTTTCGGTCTTTGACCTGCCACACTTTCTATTATTCTACAATGCATTTTCTATTGTGGGAAAATAGTAAGGTGGGTGATTGTATGGAGTTAGATGATATGAAGCCATAACAAAATTCTTTCTAGAAAGCCAAGGTCATCCTTTGTCTCTGCACCTCTGCACCTGACTGGAACTGGATGGGTGGAACTGCCAGCATGACAGTGGGAGATTAGACCATGGGATGGACTTGTTGGTGTGGGGGCAAGATCTTGAACTTTCAACTGTGTGAGGAAAACCGGGAAGCTTTCAGATTCGGGTTTTCCCAGACGTGCCAACATGGCTCTCTTAATCAATTGGAACTTTGCCTTGGACTCTGATTTAATTTGTGGATGTTATTTGGAACCCTGACAAGTAGAACAGCGAGGGGGTGGGAATCAGCTGTGCCGTGTGATTGAAATGACCTCAAAAGCAGGAAACAAAAGACAGATAGGGCCAGGGTGGGTGAGAGGGGGAGCTGATTGTCGGAGCTACCGGTTTGCCTGAACCAGTCCGAACCGGCTAAATCCCACATGTGAAGAGATCACTGAACTGGTGCCATTTTCTCTGCCTTACCAGGCAGGTAGGAAGAGCACATTAGAACAGAACAGAATAACAGAGTTGGGAGGGACCTTGGAGGTCTTCTAGTCCCGGGGTCACCAAACTTTTGGACCTCAGGGACCACTAAATTCATAATTTAAAACCCTGCGGACCATTAATATGATTTTTAAAAAGATAAATAGTATTTGGTGCAATATAAAAAATGCAAATACTTTTTCCGCGGAGCACCAAAACTTTCTCATGGACCACTGGTTGGTAACTGCTTTTCTAATCCAATCAGGAGACTCTATACCAGTGTTGGCGAACCTTTTCAGCACCAAGTCCCAATGGTGGGATTCAGCCAGTTCGCACCTACTCGGGAGAACCGGTTCTCAACTTTCTAAGAGGTTCAGAGAACCGGTTGTTGGAAGAAATCTTGTTTTGGTTCCCCCCCCCCTTTACAGGGCTAATCCTGTAAGGAAGGCAGGAAGGAAACATTCTGGTGTTGTTTCTAGCTTAGTCCTGCTTACAGAAACTGCCTCTCCGGTTAACCCTTGTTACATTGTAACAGCGAGGCAAAGCGCCCATCGACCTGAGTAATGTTCAGTTGGCCATGTCCACACAGTCACATGACCACTAAGCTATGCTTACCCACCTGGTCATTAGGACAGAGAACCGGTTGTTAAATTATTTGAATCCCACCACTGCCAAGTGCCAAAACGTGAGCATGCATACATTGGGGAAACACTGGAGACCGGAAGAGCTGGGAAGCTGAGATTCTGGTTTCTGGTGTAGGCACATGCATCCAGGCCACTTGGTCTTCTGGTTTCTGGCACGCACGCACGCACGAAGATGCACCGGAAACTGGGAGCTCAGCTTCTTGGTCCGTGCATGCACACCAGGGAGCTCCTCTTCCAGTTCCAATGCACACAAAGACCAGCTGGGCATGCCGGAACCTGGAAGAGCAATGGGAGAGAGCTGGCATGCCCGGAGAGATGGCTCTACATGCCATTTCTGGCATGCGTGTCATATGTTCACCATCAGAGCCCTATTCCATTCCTGACAAGTGGATATCCAATCTCTTCTTAAAAGCCTCCAGTGTTGGAGGATTTTTGAAATATTAAATGAAATGCCAATATGTGGTTATGTGTTACATTTTGGTATATTTTATGATGAAAGACGTTTAAATAATTATAGCCAAATATAAATGGAGGTACAAGGGTAACATGTATAAATATTTGAGTTAAAATACTTGAGTTAATATGAATTGTGTTTGATGGCTGTGGAAGAGATGCACGAAAACCTTTTGTAACCAACTGATGCACTTTCTACAGTATGTAAGGAAGAAAGATTTTATGTGTTGTGTTTGTTTTTTAAATAAAATAAAATAAATAAAAACCTCCAGTGTTGGAGCACCTATAACTTTTTTTTTACAGATTTTTTTTTAATTTTAAACACATAAACACATCAACAAAAACAAACACATAATTTAAAAACAACATAGGAACAATAAGTTCCATCGTATATCATACAGCAGTTCCGAATTGGTTTCTTTGCAGTTAGTGTTTTCCCTACTATACATTACTATCTTTATATTCATAATCTCCTTATTCGTTATCCATTTGTATGTACATTTCTTTATTTATTTAAACTTAGCTACTTATGACCAGATATTATTTACCTATATTATTATATATATTTTTACTGTCATTTGTTCTCTTACATACAGATTATAGATATACATTCACATAACTATTCTTTTTCTTTGCCATTCTTATATTATTATTATCCCATCTGGAAGGTTATAAGGTCTAGTTTAGAATGCTTTGTTTACCATCCTTCGCACCTGCTGACACCGCCTTGTTTTCTCTTTCTTTTCCTTCCTCCCTCCCTTCCTTCTCCCTTCCTTCCTAGTCTCCATCCCCTTCTTCTTTCCCTTATCTCTTCCCTACTCCTACCCTTTTTCTTCTCCTTCCTACCTTCTCTCCTTCTCTTTCTTTGAAGGCAAGTTATTCTGCTGATGAATTGCTATTTGGAACGCTGACATTCCGACTGCACTGTGAAGCGGTATATAAGTCTGACGGCTCTTCCTATTTCCTTTCAGGCCAAACCACAGAGAAATCCTGAGAGCATTGAATAAATGTTAAGCGCATAAGCAACATCTTCACTGGTATTTTGTTCCTGTTAGTTTGTCTTTCGTATCCTGGGAATTAATCTTGTGATCATCAGCATTCTTTTAATAGCCGGGCGATATAAATATGCTGATAGATACTTCTCTTCCCATAACGAGGAAGGCACTTTAAAATACAGATCGCACAAAGAACAACAAAGTGCATTCTGAGAAATGGTTTCAGCTTCAACAGACAGATTTCTCTCTCTCGTCCTCCCGGATGCCTTATTTCCACATGAACTGAACACTTGCACATTTCACGGGCTAACATCTAGACTGAGCCGCTACATGCTTCCTATTACACACTTCCCTGAATGTGCTGACACAATTTTCAAGTCAAACGTGGCCTTGAAAATGTATACTCTTGTTAAAATCTTTGTTTCCTCCCCTTCCCCCCCAAAACAAATGTTATGCAAAGTTGCATTTTCAAAGGTACCTACATGGAACAGTTGCAAACAAAATGTTGTGCCCCCCCCCCTCAGAGCCCAGTTAGGAGGAGGGGGAGTTGGAACTGGGACCATCCAACACGGAAGGCGTGCCAGGGGCTTAGGACGATGCTGTTCCAGGTTCCTCAGGCATTGGGGGAGATAATCAACCAGATAGAGAACTGCCTGCCTGCACAGACATAGAGGAGGACCAATTCATTGCATAGAGATGGATGAGACCTTGGAGGTCTTCTAGTCCAACCCCTTGCTCAAGCGGTTTAGTTTAGTTTAGTTTATCTCTTGGGCCTGGACTCTGCTTTGTGGTCTGGAAGACTAGACCTTGCCCTCTGAGTGTGCTCTTACTCTGGGGGTTTTGTTTGTGTTACTGGGGTTGTGTTTGGGAGATGGAGGGTGGCTGAGCCGAGGTGGCGCAGTGATTAGGGTGCAATACTTCAGGCCACTTCAGCTGACTGTTATCTGCAGTTCGGCGGTTCAAATCTCACCGGCTCAAGGTTGACTCAGCCTTCCATCCTTCCGAGGTGGGTGAAATGAGGACCCAGATTTTTTGGGGACGATATGCTGACTCTGTAAACCGCTTAGAGGGGGCTGAAAGCTCTATGAAGAGGTATATAAGTCTAACGCTATTTCTATTGCTATTGCCTTCAGTGGAAAAGCTTGCCCAACCAGTGGAATACTTGCCTTCAGAAATAGTGGGTGCTCCATCACTGGAGGTTTTTGATAGAATAGAAGAGAAGAGAAGAGTTGGAAGGGATCTTGGAGGTCTTCTAGTCCAACTCCCTGCCTAGGCAGGAAACCCTATATCATTTCAGACAAACTGATTTCTTCAAAACATCCAATGTTGGAGCATTCACAACTTCTGGAGGCAAGTAGTTCCACTGATTAATTGTTCTAACTGTCAGGAAATTTCTCCTCAGTTCTAAGTTCCTTTTCTCCTTGATTAGTTTCCACCCATTGCTTCTTGTTCTACCTCCAGGTGCTTTGGAGAATAGCTTGACTCCCTCGTCTTTGTGGCAACCCCTGAGATATTGGAACGCTGCTATCATGTCTCCCCATGTCCTTCTTCTCATTAAACTAGACATACCCAGTTCCTGCAACCGTTCTTCATGTGTTTTAGCCTCCAGTCCCCTAATCATCTTTGTTGCTCTTCTCTGCACTCTTTCTAGAGTCTCCACGTCTTTTTTTTACATTGTGGTGACCAAAACTGGATGCAGTATTCCACGTGTGGCCTTATAAAGTGTTATTAACACTGATTAGACAAACACAGATCTGTAAAATGGGCCCAATTTGAGAAGTCAACTTAAGACCATCATTCCATTCTAATTAACTTTCAGGTTGCCATGAAAAGAAGCAGAAAAACAAAGTATGTATTTTTAATCCCTTTCAAAACCTACCCTGTTTTCCCGAAAATAGGACCTCCCCAGATAATAAGCCCAATCAGGCTTTTGAGTGCATGCGCTAAAATAAGCCCTCCCCCCCAAAAAAGCCCTCCCTGAAAATACTGCAACAGAGCAGCAGCCATGAGGTGACCATGCTCTCCGCCTCCTGCACCTCAAAAATAATAAGACCTCCCCAAAAATAAGGCCAAGCGCTTATTTCGGGGGTCAAAAGAAAATAAGATCCTGTCTTATTTTGGGGGAAACGCAGTATCGGTGCAATAAATAAAACAGCAACTCATAGTTATGGGAATTTTTAGGTAACCACTGTGTAGAAATGTGCTCCCTTAAATACAGACGTTTCAAAATGAGGAACTGAAGCTGAATCAACCTCCCCGTTGTGACCAATTATTGTGCCTTATTGTTTGGCTCCTGTCCACTTTTCAATTTGTGGTCTTTGAATCTCCGGGCCATCAAAATCCCAACAATAGACTCAATAATATCCACACAGCTAATGTGACAGCCAGACAAATGATGGGCCATTGGATGAAGCTCAGTCAAAGATTCTCTATTTGTCAATTCAATGAAATCAATCTGATGGCCAGACATGGAGAGCCATCTTTCCTTATTGGCATTGATTGACAGGTGATGATGTGGCAGAAAGAAAGAAAGAAAGAAAGAAAGAAAGAAAGAAAGAAAGAAAGAAAGAAAGATGAAAGAGAAAGGGGAACATTACCAGCACGTATCTTAGACTGTTACTTTTTTCGTTCTTTTTTTTACATTTTTTAAAAAAATCACAAATATTTATTGAGGTTGTCTGCTGGTTGTTTACCATTTTAGACCGCATTTTTGTCTCCTAGGAATCAGAATTCGGTCTGAATGTTGATGAACGATCCCTATTGAAATAGATTGCCAATTTAATCATCCTAGCAGAAATTGTTCCCACTGTAACGGTTTGCAAAGACGTACGATCACTCAAAACTATGTTCAGCTTTTCAGGGCAGTTGACTCTGCTGTCAATAGGCCTTTTTTTTCACAGATTATAGATCCAAAAATGGGAATTATTGCTGCCTGTATAAGCTGTTACGTCTAAGCTGGGTTGACAAAATCAGAAGGTGATAAACTGCCAGGGAAAGCCAAGGGAAATCATCAAAACCATCAAAAAGCAAAAGTTAGAATATTATGGACATGTGATGCGAACACCTGAAAAAATACAGCATACTTCACTTAATCCTCCAGGGAAAGATTGAAGGCAAATGAGGTCCAGGCAGAAGAAGAACATCGTGGCTTCAGAATCTAAGGGACTGGTTTGGCAAAACTCAACAACACTTTTTTGTGTTGCTGTTAATAAAAATAGGATCGCCAAAGTCCGATGACAGATATAGAAGAAGAAGAGGAAGAAGAAGAGGAGGAGGAGGAAGAGAAGAAGAAGAGGAGGAAGAGGAGGAGGAGAAGAGGCAGAGGAGGAGGAGGAGATGGAGAAGAAGGAGGAGGAGGAGGAGGAGAAGAAGAAGAAGAAGAAGAAGAAGAGGAGGAGGAGGAGGAGGAGGAAGAGAAGAAGAAGAGGAGGAAGAGGAGGAGGAGAAGAGGCAGAGGAGGAGGAGGAGGGGGGAGGAAGAAGAAGAAGAAGAGGAGGAGGAGGAAGAAGAGAAGAAGAAGAGGAGAAAGAGGAGGAGAGGCAGAGGAGGAGGAGAAGGAGATGGAGGAGGAGGAGAAGAAGAAGAGGAGGGGGGAGGAAGAAGAAGAAGAAGAAGAAGAAGAAGAGGAGGAGGAGGAGGAGGAGGAGGAGGAGGAATCAACAGAGAGTGATCTTCATTCTGTTGACTCTGTTATTTTACCAAAAGAATGAAAAATAGGCAAAGAATACTAAATGAAACAAACAGAATTCAGTTGTCCAAATAGTTATTCTAAGAACTTTTAAATTGGTTTTAGAGATTATACAGGTTTGGGGGAGTAGTGCTACTTTGAATCTGTGTTCAAACTGGTCTGATACTTACAAATCCAAGACCCAACTTTATTAAGAATCATTTTTGACAAATAATCTGATTTACATATGAGACATCTTCTGCCAAGAGAGTGAGTTCTAGCTCTGTTTTAGGTATGAAAGCTGTCTGACTCATTTTAGGTCAATCACCAGGTGATGATGAGTTTGAATCTTCCTTTAGGCCTGAAAGCTGGCTGGGTAACTTTGGACCAATTACCTGGAGATGGAGAGTTCTGGTTCCTCATTAAGCATGAAAGCTCACTGGCTGACTTTGGGCCCATCACTCACTCTCAGTCCAATTCAGGGGTGGGTTCCTGCCAGTTCTAACCTCTTCTATAGAAGAGGTTCCACAAATCTACAGTGCTGTTTAGAACCGGTTCCAGCTCTCTCCCCCCGCCCGTCCGCACATCATCAAGATGAAGAGCAAGAGGAGGAATTCTGGGAGTTGAAGTCCACAAGTCTTAAAGCTGTCAAGTTTGAACGCCTCTGAGGGTTTTTTCCTAAAGGTTTAGGGGTGCAAGGGTCTTGTAACTTGACAGCTTTAAGACTTGCGTGCTTCAAATGCCAGAGTTTCTGAGCCAACATTTTGGTTGCTAAGCAAGAACATTGTTAAGTGAGTTTCACCACATTTTACAAGTTGGCCATGCCCACCCAGTCACATGGCTGGCAAGCCACTCCCACAAAGCAGGCCACACCTACAGAAGAGGTTCTAAAAAAATTTGAAACCCACCACTGGTCCAATTCATCTCACAGGGTGGTTGTTGTGGGGAAAATAGGAGAAGGGAGGAGCATTAGATGTTTACCACCTTCAGTTACCTCTAAAGTAATAAAGGCAGGATAAAGGTTATTAATCACAATAATACAAAGGTTATTAATCACAATAATTATCACTATTAAAAAATAAAATAAAACTATATACAGTTAAATGTTAACTAATATGGGGAAAATGTTACGATATACGATATAATTACATAAAGAAGGGAGAATGATAATAAACTATACTGCATGGAAGATGGAATTTTTGGTATTAAATATTATGGATGTTCAGCTAAAACAGGATATGAGGATTTGATGTTAATAGAGGATTTTACAAACAAGTAAATGAAATGCTAGCATGTGGTTATGGATTAAATCTTTGGCATAGTTAAGGATGAAGGATGTTTAAATAACTGTAGCCAACTAACAGTGGAGGTATAATGATGTCAATATGGTAAACATTTGAGTTAAGATATTTGAATTAATATGAATTAATGGAAGAGATGCACCAAAACATGTTGTAACCAGCTGATATACTTTTTTATAATATATACCTGTGTTTTTTTCTTTTTTCTTCTTTTGTTTTTCCTTTTCTTTTTCTCCTGCCTTGTTTTTTGTTCTTTTTGTCTTCTCTGTGTTTTGATTTTTTCTTTTCCCACTGGTGTGGGCATGTGTTGTTTAAGTAACAAAATAATTTTTTTTTAATAAAATAAAATAAAATAAAGGCAGGATAAAAATCAAATCAATCAATCAATATTCAGCAACCAAGAAACCAGACCCTAGAACTCCTTATTAATATCCTACTGTATTCAGAACAATTTCTAAATTAAAACAAGAAACCAAATGTGTACATAAATCTAAGAAAATGAGCCACTCAGGAAACAGAAGGCCTTGATTTAAGAAAACGATAAGAAATTTTTAAGAAAAGGATACGGCCCTTTAGATCAAACACCATGTTCTTCGTTAATTGTAATGTTGATTTCTGTGTTATTCTAAATTAATGCTATTGACACGGACCCATTCCAAATAAAATATTTGCATTAGGAAAAGAAGTATGGTGTTTATGGGGCACAGACTTACACGATAGTTATGCACCACATCTCTTTGCCAGCTAAAGCAGCTTTAATTGGGTATTGAAGGAGATTTACAGCATAATCTTACGATCTTATAGATGTCTGCTTGGAAGTGTTACAAAGTTAAGAGGGGTTTATTCCCTGTAAGTGGATTTAGCATTCTGTGGTGACATTGTCATTCTATTCTTATTTATCCAGCATTAAGTACAGCAGGGGGTTTCACATTTTGTTACCATCGTTTTGCCGCGCACGCCTGCTCAATTTGTAGGCACATATCAGTGGTGGGTTTCAAAAATTGTTCGAACCTACTCTGTGGGTGTGGCCTCCTTTGTGGGAGTGGCTTGCCACCCATGTGACTGGATGGGAGTGGCTTGCCGCCCATGTGACCGGATATGAAGATGCCGACGACACTTGTCAGAACCACCTTAAATTACCTCACACACAGCACTGGCATGCATAAGAATAGGATGTAAACCTGTTTTTTAAAAGGCATCTTTGGTTTGCGTTAAAACAACTTCAACACACGCAATGTTCTGATTGCACCACAAACGCAGTAGTCATCCTTACCTTTCACAGAGGGACTGAGTTTTATAAATAGGAGCATGATAGTGTAGAATAATCATATCCAAGGACCAGTGGTGGGTTTCCAAAAATTTTGGAACCTCTTCTGTAGGTGTGGCCTGCTTTCCGGGTCCACTGGTAGAACCTCTTCTAAACGGTTCGGTAGATTTGACGAACCGGTTCTACCGAATAGGTGCGAACTGGTAGGAACCCACCTCTGATATCAATGCAGAAGAAAATCCCCCTGAGTTCAGTGGGAAACCACCCAGATAAGGGAATACTGGTTGAAAGTTGAATAATTGAACCCACAGAGATGACCACAAGGACTACCTTTAATCCAACTTTCTGGGGGATAACCAATTCAACTATTTGGTGGCTGTTCAGTTTATCTATCTCTATCATCTCTATCTCTAACATATCTATCTATACATCTCCATCCATCCATCCATCTCCATCCATCCATCCATCCATCCATCCATCTTATCTATCTAGGCACATAGGGGTAAGAGACAAAAAGAGAATGAATAGATGAAAGAGGGATGAAAGGAAAAATGGGGAGAGGAAATGAAATAAATGAAGGAGGGAAGGGAAAGCTGAGAGGAGGGAGGGAGGAAAGGTGGGGAGAAAAGAAGAGAGGAGAGGAGGTGAGGGGAAGAGATGAGAGGAGAGGAGAAAGGAAGGAAAGGAAAGGAAAGGAAAGGAAAGGAAAGGAAAGGAAAGGAAAGGAAAGGAAAGGAAAGGAAAGGAAAGGAAAGGAAAGGAAAGGAAAGGAAAAGGATCTTGAATTAACTTGTAAGGAAGACAAGTACCCCTCCACAAAGAACTCTTTAAATGGGAAAGTTAACTACAAGTCATAGGAAGAAAAGGGTTGCTAAGTTATTTGCTTCCTTTGGCTACAAGTATAAGTAGACAATTAGCATAAATCTATCTTTGAAGTATTGCAGCTGATGGTATTTTGCTGAGCCATTTGTACCAAGTATCACACTTAATTGCAAATGTGCTGACTTGAAGTAGCATTTGTGCTTGCATGCATACACACTTATACATACACGATTGCCAAGCTTATACAAGCTTTTTATTTAGCAGCATAGCCTATTTCTTATTTCTTTTCCCTTTTAATCATTCTCTTATTAAAATGTATGATAGTATAAAATACAACAAAAAGGAGGATTAAAAGAAAGGGGGAAATGAGGAGGTGCAGGAAAAAAGGATAGGAAAATAAAAAGAAAATATGGATTTTTGATTCATTCGAGCACCTATTGCATTTTTTGCAGTCTTAACTTTTTGCACTATATTCCGTTATCACAAATCATTTCTATAAGAGCACAAATGTTCAATCTTCAAACAACGCCATTGTGACACCATTTCAAATGTCAGCGGATAACAAAAGCTAACTGTGTTGACTAACAAGAATTTCCACCCAGTTGTTGATGATGATTTATTGCTGCTCCTGAGCCTGCCAGTGGTCAATACTTCAGATTAATCCTCCCTTAAGGTTATCCATATTTCTTTTATGGGGGGGTAGAGGGGGTCACATTTACGTTTCCTCAAAAGTACAATACAATAGCAGAGTTGGAAGGGACCTTGGAGGTCTTCTAGTCCAACCCCCTGCCTAGGCAGGAAACCTTATACCGTTTCAGACAAATGGCTATCCGACATTTTCTTAAAGACTTCCACTGTTGGGACATTCAAAACTTCTGGAGGCAAACTGTTCCACTGGTTAATTGTTCTAACTGTCAGGAAATTTCTCCTCAGTTCTAAGATGCTTCTCTCCTTGATTAGTGTCTACCCATTGCTTCTTGTTCTGCCCTCAGGTGCCTTGGAGAATAGCTTGACTCCCTCTTCTTTGTGGCATCCCCTGAGATATTGGAAGACTGCTATCATGTCTCCCCTACTCCTTCTTTCATTAAACTAGACATACCCAGTTCCTGCAACCATTCTTCATATGTTTTAGCCTCCAGTCCCCTAATCACCTTTGTTGCTCTTCTCTGCACTCTTTCTAGAGTCTCTACATCTTTTCTACATCATGGCGACCAAAACTGGATGCAGTATTCCAAATACATCCTGTGCAGGGGTGGGATTCAAACATTTTAGCAACTGGTTCTCTGCCTGGTTGCTGGGTGGATGTGGCCATGCACCATGGTGGGAGGGGGGTTGGCCCTCCCCAGGCTCCAGAGGCTTTCCTTGAGCTCCAGGAGGGCGAAAATGGCCTCCCCCAACTCCAGAGACCCTCTGGAGACCGGAAATGGACCCATTTCCAGTCTTCCCAAACTTCTGGGAGGCCCACTTTTCACCCTAACAGAGGCTCTGTGTGGGCCCTGCACTTACCTGGTACCCCAAACAGGCCGTGTGGAGACTCCTGGGAGGGGAGGGGTGGGTGGGGCCAGCCAGTCTTTGCAATTACCGGTTCGGTGAACCAAATGTAAAATTAGCATCCAGTTCTCCCGAACCGGTTGAAATCAGCTGAATCCCACGCCTTGATCCTGTTTCTCTTTATGTTCTCAAATCTATCAAGCATCCCACCCTGCCTCCCTATCAGGTTTTGCCTCAGCAAGTCAAGGCCTCTCTTAAACTCCCAGAGAACATGGTCGGATAGGTTTTATTTTCTGCGGATTCTGTCTTCTCTCTCTCTCTCTCTCTCTCTCCCTCCCTCCCTCCCCCCTCCCCCCTCCCCCCCTCTCTCTTTGGAGTGGCTGTTTTAAATTCAGAGTCATGTTCTTTTTTTGGATAAATGGGATAATGGTTGAGGTCTCGGGCGAATCCTTGGAGTTGCAAGTTAAGGATACAGATCTGACAGATGGTCTGCCTGAAGAGCCCACAGGCAGGCAGATACCTACAGCTGCTCTAGGAAGCCCTGAGCAAGTGGAATGTGATTTAGAGAATAAGGAGATAGCTTACTACAGGGTGTATTATCTGCAGAACGGGTCTGTAGAGATGAAGTGATGAGCAAAGGAAATCGGAATTATGGAATTACAGTGTCGAAAGGGACTTTGGGGGTCTCCCTGCTCAAGCAGGAAACCTTTATATCATTGCACCATTTCAGACAAAATGGTTCTCCAGTATCTTCTTTAAAGCCTCCAGTGATGAAGCCCCCACAATTTCTGCTGTTCCACCGGTTAATTGTCTTGACTGTTAGGAAATTTCTCTTTAATTCCAGGTTGCTTCTCTCCTTGATTGGTTTTCAGCTAGGGACGTGGTGGCTCGGTGGCTAAGATGCTGAGCTTGTTGATCAGAGCCGAGGTGGCGCAGTGGTTAAATGCAGCACTCCAGGCTACTTGAGCTGACTGCAGTTCAGCAGTTCGGCTGTTCAAATCTCACCCGCTCAGGGTTGACTCAGCCTTCCATCCTTCTGAGGTGGGTAAAATGAGGACCCAGATTGTTGTTGGGGGCAATATGCTGACTCTGTAAACCACTTAGAGAGGGCTGAAAGCCCTATGAAGCGGTATATAAGTCTAACTGCTATTGCTATTGCTATTGCTATTGTCCTAGCTTCTGCCAACCTAGCAATTCAAAAGCATGTAAGAGGGCAAGTAGAAAAATAGGAACGGCCTTTGGTGGGAAGGTAACAGTGTTCCATGCATTGTTGGCATTTAGTCATGCTGGCCACATGACCACGGAGACGTCTTCGGACAGCGCTGGCTCTTCGGCTTTGAAACGGAGATGAGCACCGCCCCCTAGAGTTGGGAACGACTAGCACATATGTGCGAGGGGAACCTTTACCTTATTGTTTCTTATCTTGCCATTTGGTGCTTTGGAAAATCTCTTCTTTGTGGCAGCCCCTCAAATATTGCAACATTTTTATCATGTCTCCCCAGTGGCGTGATTCAAATATTTTTACTACCAGTTCTGTGGGCGTGGCTTTGTGGACGTGGCTTGGTGGGGAGGGGTTCATGTGTGACCGAGTGGGTGGGGCCGAGTTGGGGAAGCTTATGTTCATATGTTTTAGTCTTCAGACTTGAAATCATTCTTCATTGTTCTTTTCTGCACTCTTTCCAGATTCTTCTAGGTAGAAGAAAACAGTAGCACCACTAATCAGGCCTTGCTCACTCCTAGACCAGTGTTTCCAAACCTTGCCAACTTGAAGACGTGTGGCATTCATGATGTTCCCTAGCTGGGTTAAGAAACATCTGCAAGAAAACAACCAAGCTCAGAGAACGCCGAGGACCTCCCATTTCAAACCTGAGTTATCAAGATTCTCTCCTGCTTTTGCTCATTTTGCCATTTGAGGTAGTCCCCGTTTAGCAATTACAGCAGTGGGATTCAGCCGGTTCGCACCTATTCGGGAGAACCGGTTGTTAACTTTCTAAGCAATTTGGAGAACTGGTTGTTGGAAGAAATCTCCTTTTGTTTTTTCCCACTTTACAAGGCTAATCCTGTAAGGAAGGCAGGAAGGAAACATTCTGGTGTTGTTTCTAGCCTAATCTTTATTGCCCTGCTTACAGAAACTGCCTCTCCGGTTAACCCTTATTACATTGTAACAGCTAAGGTGAAGCAACTGTTGACGTGAGTGACGTTGGATTGGCCACGCTCACAGAGTCACATGACCACCGAGCCCCGCCTCCCCAGCTGGTCATTAGGGCAGAGAACCGGTTGTTAAATTATTTGAATCCCACCACTGAGCAACTCCCTTAGTTCGTCACCGTTCACAGTTATAACAGTGGTGAAAAAAATTAACTTTGTGACCAGTGTTAACTAACCAGCTCTGTTTCTGCAGGTTGGTCTTTCAATTAAGGATTCCATAATTATCCATTCAGATAGTCTGCATTTCAGTACGATCAGGGGTAGGTTCCGGATTCTTCTCAGTTCCGGTTCGCTCAGGGATGTACTTTGCACATGTGCGCATGCGCAGTATGTAAAATCAAGATGGCAGTACTTATGACACCGCTGATAGAATTGGTTTGGGGGGCGTGGCTGTCTGAATTACTACCTACTCAACCTAACTGGTCCAAGCCGATAGGAACCCACCTCTTAGTATGGTTCTGAGCAGTGATGGGTTTCAAAAATTGTTTGAACCTACTCTGTGGGTGTGGCCTCCTTTGTGGGAGTGGCTTGCTGCCCCCGTGTGACTGGATGGGAGTGGATTGCCGCCCATGTGACCGGATATGAAGATGCCGACGACACTTGTCAGAACCACCTTAAATTACCTCATATACAGCACTGGCATGCATGAGAATAGGATGTAAACTTGTTTTTTAAAAGGCATCTTTGGTTTGCATTAAAACAACTTCAACACACACAATGTTCTGATTGCACCACAAACACAGTAGTCATCCTTACCTTTCACAGAAGCACTGAGTTTTATAAATATGAGCATGATAGTGTAGAAAAATCATATCCAAGGACCAGTGGTGGGTTTCAAAAAAATTTGGAACCTCTTCTGTAGGTGTGGCCTGCTTTCCGGGTCCACTGGTGGAACCTCTTCTAACCGGTTCGGTAGATTTGACAAACCGGTTCTACCGAATAGGTGCGAACTGGTAGGAACCCACCTCTGGTTCTGAGGGAGCAAAATATCTAACTTTCTCCTCAGAAATTCAGTTCATCTCCAAAATAAAGTCCCTCCTTAGAAGGCCGCTCTGTATAAATTGATCGGACTTCCTTTTCCCATTTTGACATGTTCCCCCCTCCTTCTGTTAAAGCAGAAACTTTCGCTCCTGGCATCGCCTGAGGCCGCCCTTGTGTAAAAAAAAGAAAATAGTCAAAAAAAGAACGAGAACGAAAGCAACGTGGTTTGCAAGATAAAAAACGCAATCAAGGAAAAATAAAATTGTGAAGAAATGATTCAGACTTCAAAGCGCCAGTCTTCTTGTTTTAAGGCATTTGAGACGCTGAGGTAAACATTTCTGCTGAGGAAAACTGAAATGCTACCGCTACAATCCATGGGCTATACGGGTAATCCTTGTATTCGTTTCGTGACTATGCAAAAGTTAACAACGGGACTGAAAAATGTGACTTATGGACATTTTTCACTGTTATGACCTTTGCAGCATCCTCGGGATCAAAATATGGACGCTTGGGAACTAGTTTCATATTTATGACGGTCACAATATCCTGGGGTCAGGGGATCAAATGGGACACCAATTATTGTTGTATTTAAGTACAATGACAATAAAGATTATACTTATACTTATCCCCTTTTGCGACCTCCTGACAAGCAAAGTCAACGGGGAAGCCAGATTCACAACAACCAGGTGACTTGCTTATCAACTTCAGTGATTCACTTAACAACTTGGGCAAGAAAGGTCATAAAGTGGAGCAAAAAACAACAAATATGTCTCACTTCACCACAGAAATTCTGACAGTTAGAACAATTAACCAGCACAATGTCTCCAGGAGATGTGGGTGCTCCATCACTGGAGGTTTTAAAGAAGAGGTTGGACAGCCTCTTGTCTGGAATGGTGGAAGGTCCCTGGATTGAGGCTGGGGTTAGACTAGAAGACCTCCAAGTTCCCCTCCAACTATTCTGCTTCTTCTCGGATTTAGGTCAACCCCTTTTTTTATTCTGGTTTCTTGAATGACTATGGAGAGGTAAGTGAACCACGGATGAGGGAAAAAACACAAAGGAATCTATGAATATTCATGATCCAGCTTTGAATACGGCATTCCTGTAAATTATAAATGCCTGGCAGCAAATCTTCAGAATCTTTCTCTGTATCATATTAAATCAACAGGAAGATTTACATTCAGATTCCACCCATGAAGAAGGATTAGATAGAGGAGAGAGAGAAAAAACCCTAAGGCCATTACCATAGTTTCAGCTAAATTAAAGTAATGGCTAGAGAAGCAGAAGGGTGGAAAGGATATTTCTGGTAAAAATAAATGCAGTATCTATGGGCAGTAAAACTTGTAAGTCAAGGATCCAAATAAGAATGCACGGATTTATGCACAGAAATCCTCACAACCAACCTTCATGTTGTTGGAAATAATATCCATCTGGGTCCAGTTACAAGCTGGGAAAAAGACACTGGAAACATGGAGGCTGATTGGAAAGATGGTTTAGTGATGAAAACAAAAGCTCATGGGTGGTTCTGGGCAGATGACCCCATAGTGTTGAGAGAGAGGGGGGGCTATTTATACCTTCTCTTGGGCTTTGCACTTGAGCTTCCTGTTCCTGTGCAAGAACATGCATTCTATTGGCTGTTGGAGGGACCATCGCTAGCTCTGTAGGTTGTCTGAGTTCCAGGTTTGGTTAAAGTTTGGACTTTCGGAGATGACATAATGTAGAGGATGTTGTGAAAGAGGGTTGGGCAATTCCTATTATGGCATAATGTCTTAATCCCATCACTCTGAAGCAGGAGGTCTTTTGTCTTGTAGATAGGCTGTCCCAGTCCTTCTCAATGGGCACCGAATATCTTCTGGGGTCAGGGAGCTGTTTTCTGTCTTTAAAGCATGTTTCTTCTTCTATCATCCAGAGAAATGTAATATGCTGCCTGTCAGGCCTGCAATTATATTCCTTTTAGAATTTTGGCCTGCCACACTTTCTCTTATTTCATTATGCTGTTTCATTAGTATAGTTGATGGGAGGGGGGAATAGAAAGGAGTAGGATTGTGGAATGTGTTGTTTTCATTCTTTACTAGAAGCCAAGGTCATCTTTTGTCTCCGCACTTTTACACCTGACTGGAAGCAGCTGGGTGGAGATGCCAGCGTGGAAGAAGAAGATTGGATCATATGATGGATTGTGAGTGTGGGGACAAGATCATGAACTTTTAACTGGGTGGGATTCTGATGTAATTTCCAGAATTGGGATTAACACAGATCCAAAGGATTAAATCCCATCCAAATATTAGAACTGGTATGGACAATTAGTTGGGTTTGAATGGAACCTCTGGACAATTTTTTAATGAGACAGACAGACGGATGGACAGACAGACAGAAAGACAGATGATAGTAGGTAGGTAGGTAGGTAGGTAGGTAGGTAGGTAGGTAGGTAAGTAGATAGACAGACAAGCAGGCAGGCAGGCAGGCAGACAGACAGACAGATGATAGAAGGTAGGTAGGTAGGTAGGTAGGTAGGTAGGTAGGTAGGTAGGTAGATAGATAGATAGATAGATAGATAGATAGATAGATAGATAGATAGATAGATAGATAGATAGATAGATAGATAGATAGATAGATAGATATTGGCAGGCAGGCAGGCAGGCAGATGATAGTAGATAGGTAGGTAGGTAGGTAGGTAGGTAGGTAGGTAGGTAGGTAGGTAGGTAGTTGGTGAGAGAGATGGATGATAGGTAGATGGGTAGATGGACAGACAGATGGATGGATAGATACATTGGCAGAGAAAGTTCAATAGACATTAGATAGTTGGAGACAGATGATAGGTGGATAGAGATAGATTATAGACAGACAGACTGATGATAGAAGATAGATAGATAGATAGATAGATAGATAGATAGATAGATAGATGATAGATAGATAGATAGATAGATAGATGATAGATAGATAGATAGATAGATAGATAGATAGATAGATAGATAGATAGATAGATAGACAGACAGACAGACAGACGGATAGACAGACAGACAGACAAATAGACAGACTGACTAACTGATGATAGAAGATAGATAGATAGATAGATAGATAGATAGATAGATAGATAGATAGATAGATAGACAGATGATAGAATGATAGAGGATACATAGATGATAAAGGATGGATGGACAGACGGATGTCTGGTGCTCTTTGAGATTGCTTGTTTCCTTGCAGATGTCTTATTACCTAACTAGGGAACGTCATCAGTGCTAAACCTCCTAGCACTGATGAAGTTACCTAGTTTGGGCGATGAAACACCTGCCGGAAAACAACCAAGCTTACAGAGCACCAAGGACCCTTCTTTTCAACCCTGAGCTGCAAATAGTCTCCTTGATTAATATCAGGATCCCCCCCCCACCCCCCCATCCCCGCTCCGTCTGCCTTGAGTGAGTTCAGACAGAGACAAAACCACCATCTGGCAAGAAAGCTGTACCTGCCTTGCTGCGAGCAGGATATGTGCTCTGTATATATAGCCTCTAGCATCCTCTGTATATCCAGATTCTTATAGAAATATAATGTCTTCTCTGACTTATCACGAGGAAGTCAAGAACTGGGGGAAATATGCAATTTTTTGTTGGTTTGTCTTGGTTGGTTTCTTTTAAAGACAGATCGCAGGATTAGAAGAAGCAAGTTGGGAGTGTGATTTAGCAGCCCTTTGTTAATGGGTTTCATCCCTGCAGATTAATGACTCCGTCCGCACAATCATGTGTGGGTGGATAAGGAGGGGGGGGGAGGAGTGATCATTAATTATTGGGCAAAATAAGGTGGCCATTAATTATTGGGAGAAACAAATTTGCCAACTGGCTCAGAGAAATATCAGGAAAATTGAAGGACCTCCTCTTGCATCTCCTGTGCCATTCTGACATGCCAGCCTCATGTTTCCTTTGGTGGGTCAAGATAAGCTGGCACCCACACTAAAAGCTGCAGGAGAAATTTATTTATTGGTATACTTTATTGTCAGTGTACCTTGTACAATGAAATTAAATGCCATCTAAAAGACAATAATGATCTTAATGTATAAGAGTGGGATGATTTGAATACTTTGGTATAATTGTATGTAGTGACCATTTTATATTAGAAAATGCTCTGTTATTCTGCCTTCCTTCCTTCCTTCTTTCCTTCCTTCCTTCCTTCCTTCCTTCTTTCCTTCCTTCCTTCTTTCCTTCCTACTGGAGGTTTTTAATAAGAGACTGGACAGCGACTTATCTGAAATATTATAGGGTCTCCTGCTTGAGCAGGGGGCTGGACTAGAAGACCTTCAAGGTCCCTTCCAGCTCTGTTATTTTGCCTTACTCCTTCCTTCCTTCCTTCCTTCCTTCCTTCCTTCCTTCCTTCCTTCCTTCCTTCCTTCCTTCCTTCCTTCCTTCCTTCCTTTCCACTGGAGGTTTTCAATAAGAGACTGGACAGCCACTTATCTGAAATATTATAGGGTCTCCTGCTTGAGCAGGGAGCTGGACTAGAAGACCTCCAAGGTCCCTTGGAGAATAGTTCCATCTCTGCCATTTTTGATGAGAAGCTACAGACCTACAGGTTCAAAACTCAAGAGTTCGCTCTCTTTTGATGCTCTATAATGAAAGAGATTGTGTTCCATTGATGTTTGGCATGTTCTTTATATTAAAAACTGCCTAATGCACAGCTGACTTTGAGTTCAATACGGCCACCGTGATTAATGCCTCTTTAAATATGATCAGGTGGAAAATGCTTGCCGGGCCTGATAGCTCATTAAAAGGAATCAGGTGTGAGCATCTCAACAACCAACCGGGGCCAAAAGCCTCCCGAAGTTTGCAAGCACCATCTGGGACTTCTTAGGCTCTTCCAATATCAAATAGGAGCAGGTGTGCTTGGAAATTAATTCATTTGAACAGAGCTGAGACCCCTTCTCTGATTGGTTCCTGGGGCCTTCTTCCTGTATTTCCTTCTAGGAAAAATAAAAAAGACAAATTTCTTTGTGTTGGGTTTCCAGTCTGGGCGAAGGTGGCTGGTACAATGGAATATTTGTTCATTGCTGTTAATTGCGAACAGGAGTGGGTTGCTGCAATTTCGTTCCACGCGCATGTGCAGTTGCCCCCAAAATGAGTCTGTGCATGCACAGAACATTAAAAAAATGGGGGGGGGGACCATGCCATGCCAACCAGGGAACTGTTTTGGAGGTGTGGCAAGCCTGGGTCCCTGCCATTTCCAGCAACCAAGGCTGGCAAGCCACTACCAGTTCAATCAAACCAGTCTGAACTGGTAGGAACTCACCTCTGGTTATGGGTAGTCATGTCCTACCCATCGCGACCCCATGGACAACGTTCCTCCAGTCCTTCCTGTCCTCTACCATCCTCTGGAGTCCATTGAAGCTCATGCCAACTGCTTCAGTGACTCCATCCAGCTCATTCTCTGTTGTCCCCTTCTTTTGCCCTCAATATTTCCCAGCATGAGTCTCTTCTCCAGTGAGTCCTTCCTTATCATTAGGTAGCCAAAGTACTTGAGTTTCATCTTCAGGATCTGGCCTTCTAAAGAGCAATCAGGGTTGATCT
The DNA here is from genome assembly GCF_051295495.1 of Thamnophis sirtalis. Classification (NCBI taxonomy): domain Eukaryota; kingdom Metazoa; phylum Chordata; class Lepidosauria; order Squamata; family Natricidae; genus Thamnophis; species Thamnophis sirtalis. The sequence continues at coordinate 7,871,283 of NW_028261385.1, forward strand.
CCTCTAGGACTGACTGGTTGGATCGCCTTGCAGTCCAAGGGACTCGCAGGAATCTTCTCCAGCACCAGAGTTCAAAGGCCTCCATTCTTTGGCGCTCAGCTTTTCTTATGGTCTAATTTTCACAGCCATCCATTGCAAGTGGGAAAACCATAGCTTTGACTAAACACACTTTTGTTGGCAGGGGGATGTCTCTGCTTTTTAGTAGGCTGTCTAGATTTGCCATAGCTTTCCTCCCCAGGAGCAAGTGTCTTATAACTTCTTGGCTGCAGTCCCCATCTACGGTGATTTTGGAGCCCATGTTCATTAAACCCATATTTTGAAATACGGGTTATGTGGAGTCCTTGCTGCTCTCTGAGCTTGGTGGTGTTCTTGCAGATTTTTCATTACCCAACTAAATAACTTCATCAGGACTAGAAGGGAGTGGAACAGGAGGACTGTGGCGTCCTTGGTGCTCTCTGAACTTGATTGTTTTCTTCTAGATGTTTCATTACCCAAATGGGTAACATGATCAGTGCTAGATGAGGATTTGGGAGGAGGAAGAGGTGGGGGTGGTGGGGGAAGCACTGTGGGGTCCTTTGTGCTCTCTGAGCTTTGTTTTTTTCTTGCAAACATTTTGTTACCGAACTAGGTAACATCATCAGTGTTTGAAGGGAGTAGAGTTCGCTCTCTGTTTATATACAATCACTATCAGTGTTAGTTAATGGTTCTTGGTTAAGCTGTTCTTTGCTGAGTTGGTAGTTCCTTGATAGCATTTTTTTAGCTTGGTGCATCTATGGTGCAAAAATCCTAACAAACAAAATGCAAAGAATTTTATTGGATACTCTGTTCTGTCATTTACTGATTACCTGCATTGATAGGTAATCAATAATAGTGCGAAGGCCACACTTAGAGTACTGCATCCAGTTTTGGTCACCACACTATAAAAATATGTGGAGATTCTAGAAAGAGTTCAGAGAAGAGCAACCAGGATGATTAGGGGACTGGAGACTAAAACATACGATGAATGGATGCAGGAACTGGGCCTGGATAGTCTAGTGAAGAGAAGGACCAGGGGAGACATGATAGCAGTCTTCCAGTATTTGGGGGTCTGCCACAGAGAGGAGGAGGTCAAGCTATTTTCCAAGGCACCAAAAGGCCAGACAAGGAACAATGGATGGAAACTGACTAAGGAGAGTTTCAACCTCAAAGTAAGGAGGAACTTTCTGACAATGAGAACAATCAACCAATGGAACAGAAGTTGCCTTCAGACGTTGTGGGAGCTTCATCACTGGAAGCTTTCAAGAAGAGACTGGACTGCCATCTGTCAGAAATGGTGTAGGGTCTCCTGCTTGGGTAGGGAGTTGGACTAGATGACATATAAGGTCTCTTCCAAACCAGTTAATCTGTATTTGATAGACCTTTGATACCTTGAGGTTATCTAATGCAGTGTTTTCCAACCTTGGCAACTTTAAGATGTGTAGACTTCAACTCCCAGAATTCCCCAGCCTGTATCCAGAGAGTTGAAATCCACACATCTTAAAAATTTGCCAAGATTGAAAAACGGTGTTCTAAACCATGCAAATTGATTGACAGGCTGTGGTGGAAATTAGCTTGGATACACTTAACCAAACATATCTGGAAGCTAACACAGATTTTTTTAAAAAAATAGCCTTTAGAATTAACAGATTAACAGAGTTGGAAGGGACCTTGTAGGTCATCTAGTCCAAAACCCCACCCAAGCAGGAGACCCTATACCATTTTTGACTGATGGCAGTCCAGTCTCGTCTTGAAAGCCTCCAGTGGTGATTTGATTTGATTTGATTTTAGCTTTATTTGTATGCCGCCCTTTTCCCTGAGGGGACTCAGGGCGGCTCACAATTCAGGGGGAGGGAAGTACAAAACAAGTTATACACATAAAGACAATACATCATTAAAAAGCACAACAGTCATACTATTCGGGTGGGGTTGAAGTCTTTAGCCCCAGGCCTGTTGGGACAGCCAGGTTTTAAGGGCTTTGCGGAAGGCCTGGAGGGTGGTGAGGGTACGAATCTCCACGGGGAGTTCGTTCCATAGGGTCGGAGCAGCCACCGAGAAGGCTCTCCTCCGGGTAGTTGCCAGTCGACATTGACCGGCTGATGGAATTCGGAGGAGGCCTAGTCTATGGGATCTTATTGGCCTAGTGGAAGTAATTGGCAGTAGAAGCTCCCACAGCTTCTGAAGGCAACTTCTGTTCCACTAGTTGAATGTTCTCACTATCAGATAATTTCTCTTTATTTTTATGTTGAATCTCTCCTTGATCAGTTTTCATCTATTATTCCTTGTCTGCTTTTCAGGGGCTTTAGAAAATAGGTTCACCCCCTCTGTGGCAGCCCCTCAAATATTGAAACACTGCTATCATGTCTCTACTGGTCCTTCTCTTCACTAGACTAGCCATGCCTAGTTCCTGCAACCGTTCATTGTATGTTTTAGCCTCCAGTTCCATAACCATCCTGGTTGCTCTTCTCTGCAATCTTTCTAGAGCCTCAACATCTTTTTTATAGTGTGGCGACCAAAACTGGATGCAGTATTCTAGGTGTGGTCTTATTATGGCTTTATAGAGTGGTATGAGTACCCCATGTCATCTCAATTGAATCCCTCTCTTAATGCAATTTAGGATTGCATTGACTTTTTTGGCTGCCACTGCCCACTGTTGGCTCACATTTAATTGGTTGCCCACTAAGACACCAAGATCCCTCTTACCGCTATTAAGTTACTGCTATTAAATTCATTCATTCATTCTAAGGCAATTCATCCATTATAACTTGGCGTATACTAAGTTACGCACCGGGGTCGGACAAAATCCTCTCCATGGTGGTGTTAAATGTTTTTATATAGGGTGTTAGCACTTCTGGTGTTGTCAAAGAGCCCAGAGAATACCATCGACAGCCAAGAAAACAAACAAATGGATCGTACAACAAATCTACTCGGAGTTCTCACTCAAGTTCAAATTCGAGCAGGGGTAGGATTCTACTGGTTCGGACTGGTTCAGGTAAACTGGTAGCTTCGACGATCAACTGGGAGTGAACCAGTTTGCTCCAACGATCAGCTGGGCCCGCCCACCCACCCTTGAATTCTACACCATATTTTCTGAGTATAAGATGCTCCTAAGTATAAGACTCACCTAGCTTTTTGGGAGGAAAACAAGGGGGGGAATCTGCCTCTGCCTCCCAGCAATTTTTCTCCTTGCAGCAAACAGCAAACAGTACGGACAATATACGCTGTTTGTGGTGTTACATTTCAGACTATACTTGTACAGATGCTGTTAAAATTGATGTGGCTTTCTGGAAGTATAGTTATTCTCTGCTATTTAAAAAAAAGATACAATAGCACCGGGCCTCTTCAAATCAAGCATTTATTTTAAAAGCTTCTTCATTTTGTTAAGCTGTCGAGAACAATGATAAAGCAGCCTTTAAAAAATAAGTCTAATAATCTAAACGTTCTATAGGCATTTATAGTTATTGATTTACTTCCTTGCAGCAAACAGCCTGATTAGCACAAGAAAAAAAAATCTGCCTCTGCCTCCCAGCAACTTACCTCTGTGCAGCAAACAGCAAGTTTCACTTTCAATTTCAGTGTGGGCCTCCTGATCATCAGCTGTTTCAGGCTGCAGGGATTTCCATAGCCTATTGCAGCCTCCACAAGCCCCATTTTCCCCGTTTGCTTCAAAGAGGTAAATTGCTGGGAGGCAGAGGCCAAAGGGTGGGGGGCGGTGGGTGGGCAGGGCTACATTCAGTGTATAAGACACACCTAATTTTTCACCCTCTTTTAGGGTGGGGGGGGAGAAAGGTGCGTCTTATACTTCGAAAAATAGCAATAGTAAGCAATAGCAATAGTTAGACTTATATACCGCTTCATAGGGCTTTCAGCCCTCTCTAAGCGGTTTACAGAGTCAGCATATTGCCCCCAACAACAATCCGGGTCCTCATTTTACCCACCTTGGAAGGATGGAAGGCTGAGTCAACCTTGAGCCTGGTGGGATTTGAACAGCCGAACTGCTGAACTGCAGTCAGCTGAAGTAGCCTGCAGTGCTGCATTTAACCACTGCGCCACTTTGGCTCTTATACGGTACTTATATCCTCTCAGTTGAGTCGCTCAGCGGAGCAGATTGCTACGCCTCATCTGTTTTCCTCCCCAGAAGCAGTGCAGAAGGTAAGGGTTTTTGTTTCAAAACTGAGCACCCGCGCGCAGCGAAGCATGCAACCACCGAACCGGTTGTTAAACCGGTAGGATCCCACCACTGAATTCGAGTATTTTGAACAGCTCTCTGAAGAAGATTTTAATGCTGGAATATGTGGAAGGAAGGAGAAGAAGTGGACAACCAGCACCAAAGGCGATGGATTCAGAGGGATGATGGGTGCACCGTTGAAGGATCTGAAAGACCAGGTGAAGATCATAGAGAGCATGTGTCTAGGTCAAGGGCAGTGGTGGGATTCAGAAGCTTTTACTGCCGGTTCTGTGGGCATGGCTTGATGGGCGTGGTGTGGCTTGGTGGGCGTGGCTTGGGCATGGCAGGGGAAGATTACTGCAAAGTCCTCCCCATTTCCTTCCAATCAGCTGGGACTCGGGAGGCAGAGAATAGATGGGGGCAGGGCCTGTCAAAGGTGCTATTTAGCGGTTCTCCAAACTACTCAAAATTTCCACTACTGGTTCTCAAGAATTGGTCAGAACCTGCTGAATAACACTTCTGGTCGAGGGTCACCAAACTTGGCAAGCTTAAGACTTGTGGACTTCAACTTCTAGAATTCGCCAGCCAGCATGAGAAATCCCAGGCTGACTGAGGAAATTCTGGGAGTTGAAGTCTACAAGTCTTAAAGTTACCATGTTTGGAGATCCTGGACCAGGTGATTGGTAAGAGTCAATACTGACTTGGTGGTAGATGATCAATGAATTCTTGCTGTCATGTGTTTGCTATTCAACACAACAATCAGGCCCACCACATTTCTACAATATATTTCCTGACATACACAACTTATTATTCTGTACTACTTTCCCTTGGATGTGGATATATTATCAAAGCCGGGTTGGAGTTGTGATTTACTGAATATATCACAATTGACTGGACTAGCATAAATGATTGAAACATCAGCCATGGATTATTAACTACAATGACTGGGATATTTTATTTGTTTCTGAAACATTGAGGCAACTCTACTCTAGAATGGTTCTGCAGGGCTGATCTCAAATCAAAACAATAAGAAAAAGCAATTAAAAGTAATAAAATCCCATCTGTCCAGACACATGGACTCCCTCTTACCAAACAAAATACCATCACCTATAGCAGTGTAGGTGCTGTTTGTCCCTGTGTGCCGAAATTGTGTGTTTGTGCGTGATAGCCCACACCCATAATGCAATGTGCCCTGCTCCCCTGTGCATGTGCACATGACCCCCTGTGCATGCACGTATGACCCACTTGTGCATGCATGCATGACCCCTTGTGTGTGTGTGCATGCCCCCCAGTGCATATGCGCATGACCCCTTGTGCAAGCATACAGGACCCTGTGCAAGCACGCATGACCCCCTTGTGCATGTGCACATGACCCCCTTGTGCATGCATGCAGGACCCCTGTGCATGCATGATCCCCTGTGCATGTGTGCAAAAACCCTTGTGCATGCACGCATAACTCCCTGTGCATGTGCACATGACACTCTTGTGCATGCACGCAGGACCCCTGTACATGCATGCATGACCCCTGTGCATACGTGCATAACCTCCTTGTGCATGCGTGCATGGCCATTTGTGCATGCACACATGACCACCTTGTGCATGTGCACATAACCCCCTTGTGCATGTGCAAATGTCCCCCTTGTGCATGCACACATGACCACCTTGTGCATGTGCACATAACCCCTTTGTGCATGTGCACATGATCCCCATTGTGCATGCGTTCATGACCCCTTGTGCATGCGTGCATGACACCCCCCCCCCATGTGGCCTATTCAGCCTTCTGCACCATGGCTGGGGGAGTTTTCATCCTCACCAGGCTATGGAACCTTTCCTTGAGCCTCCGGAAAGGCAAAAATGAGCTCCCCTGGGATCCAGAAGCCCCCTAGAAGCTGGAAATAGGCCTATTTCTGGACTTCCGGAACTTCCAGGAGGCCCATTTTTCTCCCTCCTCAGGTTCCAGAGGCTTTCTGCGAGCCTCTGGGACGGCAAAAATGGCCTCCCCCAGCCTACAGAGGCCCTCCGTGAAGCCTCCTGGCACAAAAAACAGAGTGGGGGGGCACTGCAACCCCTGTGCTCCCCCTGCCCCATGCATGTGCGTGTGTCTCCTACATGTATGGCAGAGATCCAAAAATCAGCTGGCTGGCGCAGAAGTTGGTTCCTACCAGTTGGTTCAGTTTGACCGAGTAGGAAGTAACTTGGCCGCCCATGCACCCAAACCAGTTCTATTGTCGGCAGCGCCACTTTGATTTTTTGGTTCTGCGCATGTGCAGAACAGTCTCCATTGTGGAGCTTTTTTGTGTGCCAAACCAGCAGTTATGCTGGTAGCAAGCCACGCCCATGAGCACTGGCCAGCTGGTTTTTGGGCTTCATTTTCTGCGGTTTTTCGGGAACGGACTTCCAGTTTGTGCATTGGGCCGTTTTTCACCTCCTGAAGCCTCTGGAGGGAGAAAAACCGCCCAACATGCAAATCGGAAGTTCGGGAAAGGACTTCTGGTTTGTGTGTTGGACCGTTTTTCTCCCTCCAGAGACTTTAGGAGGTTTCCCTGAAGCCTGCAGAGGGCAAAAAATGGCCCAACATGCCTCCTGGAAGCCTCGAGCCATCAGTGAGGTCTGCGCACATGTGCGCAGGAGGAGGAAGGTTTTTTGCGCATGTGCAGGATGGAAAACATTGTATTATGGGTGTGGGCATGTTCAAGCAGAAGACTCTATAGCATTTCAGACAGATGGTTGTCCATTCTCTTCTTAAGAACCTCCCGTGTTGAAGCCCCCAAGACTTCTGGAGGCAAGTCGTTCCACTGGTTAGTTGTTTTCACTGTCAGGAAATGTCTCCTTAGTTCTAGGTTGCTTCTCTCCTTGATTAGTTTCCTGTTCTGACCCCCCTCGTCCTACACCAAAGCACGCCGAGACAAAGATACTTCAAGGATTTATTAACACACAGATTAGACCTTGGCAGCAATCCAGCACAGACCAGACTTTGGCAGCAATCCAGCACAGACTAACCTTGGCAGGAATCCAGCCTGCCAAGCCAGCCATGAGAGTTCTCCAGCTCTAGTGAATACGTTGACTCCTGCAAAGAGCGTGTGCACAATCATTCCTTTTACAGTCTTGAGAGGAGCCTAATTACCACCAGCTAAGTGCAATTATCTCCTATAACTCTGTAACTGTTCCTTACGCCTATTAGCTCTCCTTTGCCGGGCATCCAGGACCAACTCCCTTGTCTTCTCCCCACTGCTACAATGCATGATGTCATGATCACACTCCCTTGTCTCCTCCCCACTGCTCCAAGGTTCAGGCGCCTCCTGGTGGCCAACCAGCCTCTCTGTGCCCTGTTCGGAGTCAGAACCCTATCCAGGGTCCTCTACATCCTCCAGAGCCGACTCATCGGGCCCCTTGCTGTCGGAGTCTGGTGGCAGCTCCAATGGCTCCTACTGGGCCACAACAGTTTCCACCCATTGTTTCTTGTTTTGCTTCCTGATACTTCAGAAAATAGGTTGACTCCCTCTTTAAATATTGGATCACGGCTATCCTGTCACCCCTGGTCCTTCTTTCCATTCGTCTAGACTTACCCAATCCCTGCAGCCATTACCAATATTGCTGCCAGAACAAGCTGCGTGAACTAGAGATGAAGTTATCGAGAGTTCGAGCTTGGTTTGAAAAGAAGATTCCATCTTGATCTAAACTGTGTTCTCATGCAAGGCATCCTTATTCTTCCGTCTGTCCCCTTTGACTGAAAAGTCAATTTTTCTCTTAGGTTGGACGGACATTGTCAATTTAACCAGAATAAATGGTGGCGCAGCCTGTTCGTGCGTTCCAACCTCCTTTTGCACAAATGGGCAGCAAATCCTGTCCACAGGTTGGCAAAGAAATGTCTAATGCCCTGCGGCTACTATTGGTGGCCCCGGGGGGGAAAGATAGAATGCGGTTTGAACATGGCTTTAATCTTTGATCCTCTACTGAGATGGAATCTGTCGATTATAAAGGAAGACTGCCCTGCTGTGTACCTGCAGCCTCCTGGTCTACTGAGCATTGCTGGTGAAGCATAAGATTGCCGCATCGGTTTTCGTTTTGTGATTCAACCTGTTGGAAACAAACCAAGGGGATTCTTAACCTCCCCCCCCCATGTCAATCGTCCCACTCAGTCATCTACTAAAGGAAGATGTTTCTGACCATTTGTTTTGCCAAGAAGCTTAAATGGTCACAGGAGTGAGGTAAGCTAAATCTGAGTTTTTCCCGTGCGACTAACGCAACGGAAAGTTCCCTCTTTGTTTCTCGTCCTGTCTGGCGAGAAGCAACCTAGACTTAAGGAGAAACTTCCTAACAGTGAGGACAATTAACCAGTGGAACAGAAGTTGCCTCCAGAAATCGTGGGTGCTTCACAGGGGTGGGTTCCTGCCAGTTCTAACCTCTTCTATAGAAGAGGTTCCACAAATCTACAGTGCCGTTTAGAACCGGTTCCAGCTCCCTCCCTCCACCCGTCCGTCCGCACATCATCAAGGTGAAGAGCGAGAGGAGGAATTCTGGGAGTTGAAGTCCACAAGTCTTAAAGCTGTCAAGTTTGAACACCCCTGGGTTTTTTTCCCCGAAAGGGTTAGGGGTGCAAGGGTCTTGTAACTTGACAGCTTTAAGACTTGCGTCCTTCAAATGCTAGAGTTCTTGAGCCAACATGACTGGAAGAGGAATTCTGGGAGCTGAAGTCCACAAGTCTTAAAGCTGTCAAGTTTGAACACCCCTGGGGTTTTTTCCCTAAAGGGTTAGGGGTGCAAGGGTCTTGTAACTTGACAGCTTTAAGACTTGCGTGCTTCAAACGCCAGAGTTTCTGAGCCAACATTTTGATTGCTAAGCAAGAGCATTGTTAAGTGAGTTTCATCACATTTTACAAGTTGACCACACCCACCCAGTCACAGGGCCTGCAAGCCACTCCCACATGGTCACATGGCTGGCAAGCCACTCCCACAAAGCAGGCCATACCTAGAGAAGAGGTTCGAAACATTTTTGAAACCTACCACTGGTGTTTCATCACTGGAGGCTTTTGAGAAGAGATCGGACAGACATTTGTCCAGAATGTTGTAGGGCAGTGATGGCTAATCTTTTTGTCATTGTGTGCTGAAAGCGTGCATGTGCCCATAATGCATTGGGGGTGTGGGTGAACCCCCCCTCACTCCCAGCTCCCCTGCACATGCATGTGCAATTCCCGTGCTTCCTCCCTGCTCCCACGCATGTACACAACACGACATCCCCTGCCCGTTTTGGGCCTAGTAGGCTTCCCTGCAGCTCCTGGAAGCAAAAACGGACAATGGGGGTGGAGTGTGCAACACCCCTGTGTTCCCCCACCCCCAAGCAAGTGTGCTACCCCCCTGACCCTGCAAGCATCAAGTGTGTCTCATACATGCACCCCGCCCCCGCCACATACATGGCAGAGACCAGAAAATCAGTTGGCTAGCGGGAGTTACACCTGCACGTGTGATGGAGCTGAGCTGGGGCAACAACTCAGATGCCCGCAGAGAGGGCTCTACGGGGCGATCCAACCAGTCAGTCCTAGAGGAGATCAACCCTGACTGCTCTTTAGAAGGCCAGATCCTGAAGATGAAACTCAAGTACTTTGGCCACCTAATGAGAAAGAAGGACTCACTGGAGAAGAGCCTCATGCTGGGAATGATGGAGGGCAAAAGAAGAAGGGGACGGCAAAGAAGGAGGTGGCTGGATGGAGTCACTGAAGCAATCAGAGTGAGTTTAAATGGACTTCAGAGGATGGTAGAGGACAGGAAGGCCTGGAGGAACATTGTGGTTGCGATGGGTCGGACATGACTTTGCAACAACAACAAAGGCAGAATGTTATATTTCCCTAAATGAGAAATAGAAAAACATGCTTTTTTTTAGAGGCAGGAAGCAGACCCAGTTTTTCTTAATAACCCCTAGCAGATAACCCTAACCCTAACCCTAACCCTAACCCTAATCCTAACCCCATGTTGTCCATGGGGTTGTGATGAGTCGGACATGACTTCGCAGCTAACAACAACAATAATATTAAAAAAAAAATCCCACCTTTTTTAAAATTAAAAATTGCATTTGCTGTATTTGTTCGCCGATGTATGTCTCTCTGTGTTAAGCCCCCTAATGCTGTTTTCTTCTTTAATCTGGTTGTGGATGGTTGCTTCTTTGTTTCTATTTGATTTAAGAGGTGTGAAATCAACCTTGGGTGGGAGCAAGCCTTTTTCTTAAAAGCAGAGGTGGAAAAAAACAAAAAAACCCACCTCCAGGCTTTGCAATACCTGTCAAAATAGGGCCTCTCTTTTCGTCTTTAGAAAAGAAATACGGCAAGAGTTCTCTATTAAAATTGGTCTCTGGGGCCTAATTTGGCCTCGGCCTCTAGTTTCATTCTGCTTTGGAGCTATTGACACAAGGGTTCCTCTTCTTTTTATTCTTTCCTGTATGTTTTTATTAAAAAGAAAAGTCAGATTGTGTCCTTGGGTACAGAAGGAAGGAGGAAAGCAACATTAGAACGAGCAGAGCATTTAAAGGGAAAGAGAGGCAATGTTTTTGCAACGGTGGTGAAGTCGGACTGAGTATAGCAATAGCAATAGCAGTTAGACTTATATACCGCTTCATAGGGCTTTCAGCCCTCTCTAAGCAGTTTACAGAGTCAGCATATCACCCCCACAGTCTGGGTCCTCATTTCACCCACCTCGGAAGGATGGAAGGCTGAGTCAACCTTGAGCCGGTGAGATTTGAACAGCCGAACTGCTGAACTGCAGTCAGCTGAAGTAGCCTGCAGTGCTGCACTTTAACCACTGCGACACCTCGGCTCTATGGCTGAAGATCCACAATTAGTCCTTGACTTACAACAGTGTTCTGACCTAGGCTTCCTGAGAAAGCATAAATCACTATCTTAGTCCCAATAAACCCTCTTTTATTTATTTGGCTGTGAATTATGGTCATTCACAGCCCCAAGGCTTCACAAATACCATATTTTTCGGAGTATAAGACACACTTTTTTTCCTCAAAAAAGAGGCTGAAAATCTGGGTGCGTCTTATACCCTGAATGCAGCAATTTTTTTGCCTCCCAAAGCCGAGCCCCTTCACCAAAATGGCCATGCATAGCCTTATGGAGGCTTTCAGAGAGCTCCTGTGGACTGGGGAGGGCAGAAATGAGCAAAAAACGGCTTGTTTGTGCCCCCAGCCCCCAATAGCACTCTATAAGCCTCCATAAGGATGCACTTCAAGGTGCTAGTCGTTACTTTTAAAGCCCTACATGGTATCGGACCTGGGTACTTGAGAGACCGCCTCCTGCCAATTACCTCCCTACGACCAATTAGATCCCACAGATTAGGCCTCCTCCGAATACCATCAGCTAGCCAATGTCGACTGTTGACCCCTCGGGAGAGGGCCTTTTCTGTGGCTGCTCCGGCCCTTTGGAACGATCTCCCCGTGGAGATTCGGACCCTCACCACCCTTCAGGCTTTCCGCAAAGCCGTTAAGACCTGGCTGTTCCGGCAGGCCTGGGGCTGATGAGTTCCCAGCCCCATTTGAATTGTTGTGATTGTTGTGTAGTTTTTAATCTGTTTTTTGTATCCTGTTTTTTCTCTTGTTTGTTTTTGTATCTCCCCCTTCCCCACTTGTTTGTTAGCCGCCCTCAGTCCCTCGGGAATAGGGCAGCATACAAGTATAATAAACATACATAAAGTTATGCGTGCAAATCTTTTGACGAAAAAAAAGGAACGTTTTTGCAAAAAATGGGCCGTTTTTTACTCGTTTTTACTCGTTTTTTACTCGTTTTTGGGGGGAGTCTGACAATTGATCAGAACACAAGCTCAAATTCAGAAGCCCAGAGAGGGCATAAAAACAAGGCACTCTCAGCATCTCTTCCCTTTTTCCTCCAGGATCTCAAACTATGTGGTCCTGTCCACCATTAAAACCTTCTTTCCAAGCAACTTCCAAGAATCCAGAGTCTTTTCCCCCCACTTGGAACTGAACCCAGATGGACATTTCTTCCAACACAGTGAAATTGAAATGGACAGGATGCTTGTTCCTTCCTCGCTAAAAAAAAAAAAAAAAAAAAGGAGAAAGGATTGATTTAACATGCTGTTTGCCTGCAAAATTTGCAGACGACATAAAACTGTATGGGCTATAGATTATACCCTAGGAAGCAGAAATAAAGTTCAAAATTATCTTGGTAGGCATGAAGATAACAGAAAGAAATATCACAAGGAAAACAGCGAGGTTGTTCACTTAGGAAGCAAAAATTAAACAGAGAACATCTGGCTTGGGGACACTGCTTGCAAATTATCTTGGAAAACAAATTGATTGCAAACTGAATAGAAGCCTTTTTTTGGGGTTGCAAAAAAAAAGCAGATGCAGTTTGAAATTGCACCAACAGTGACATAATTGCCAAACCTCAAGTCGTTCCTCAATAATAAATTTAATTTTTTTTTACTGTTTTATATTTTAACTAGCTGCGTTTTATAGTTTTTAAAAACAATTTTATGTGGGTTTTTTTTCCACCTTTGATTGGGAGCTGCCAGAGTTGGCTGAAAGACGGGTGGCTATATAAATGTTTTAGATATCATTTTTGGGGGGTACATTTTATTCTGATTTAGAGTAATTTCCCTCTCCCCAACACTTTCAGTTCTATTCGCCACCAATAGTCAACAGTTTTCAAAGGATGGGATATTCAGAGGTAAGCTTGTAAACAGTGTGTGCCAACAGTTTGCAGCAGTGGCCAAAAAAGCCAATGCAATTCTAGACTGCATTAATAGAGACACAGAATCAAAATCACATGAAGTTCTAGTTGTTGTTGTTGTTGTTGTTGTTGTTGTTGTTGTTGTTGTTCTTCTTCTTCTTCTTCTTCTTCTTCTTCTTCTTCTTCTTCTTCTTCTTCTTCCTCCTCCTCCTCCTCCTCCTCCTCCTCTTCTCCTCCTCCTCCTCCTCCTCTTCTCCTCCTCCTCCTCCTCCTCAATCTCCTCAATCTCCTCCTCTTCCTCTCCTCCTCCTCCTTCCTCTCAATCTCCTCCTCCCCCCTCCTCCTCCTTTTCTTCTTCTTCTTCTTCTTCTTCTTCTTCTTCTTCTTCTTCTTCTTCTTCTTCTTCTTCTTCTTCTCCTTCTTCTTTTTCTTCTTCTTCCTCCTCCTCCTTCTCTCCTCCTTCCCCTTTTCCCCACTCCTACCAAACTCTTCACCCCTCCCCCTCCTCTTTTCCAACTTTCAACCCTCAACTTCTTTCCTTCTGAAACTCTACATCTTTCAACTTTGTGTTTTTAATGTCTCTCTGTCTTTACATAAGTGGCCAGGGTTAATTGGGAGACTTCATCTATTTGCTCTCTCCTTCCTCCTCCTCCTCCTGCTCCTTCCTCCTGCTCCTCCTGCTCCTTCCTCCTCCTCCTTCTTGCTTCTTCCTCCTTCCTCCTCCTCCTTCTTCCTTCTTTTTCTTCCTTCTTCATCTTCTTCCTCCTCCTCCTTCCTCCTCCTCCTCCTTCTTCCTCCTCCTCCTCCTTCTTTTTCTTCCTTCTTCCTTCTTCTTCTTCTTCTTGTTCTTCTTCTTCTTCTTCTTCTTCTTCTTCTCCTCCTCCTCCTCCTCCCCCCTCTTCCTCCTCCTCCTCCATCACCACCACCACCACCACCACCACCACCACTACTTTGTGTATTCCCATGGGTGCTTTATAATACCTTGGTAAGACCACACTTGAAATAATGCATCCAGTTCTGGTCACCACAATACAAAAAAACACATTGAGACTCTGGAAAGAGTGCAGAGAAGAGCAACAAAGATGATGAAGGGATTGGAGGCTAAAACATATGAGGAACGGTTGGAGGAACTGGGTATGTCTAGTCTAATGAAAAGAAGGACTAGAGGTGACATAATAGCAGTGTTCCGGATATCTCATGAGTTGCCACAAAGAAGAGGGAGTCAAGCTATTCTCCAAAGCACCTGAGGGCAGGACAAGAATCAATGGGGGCAAACTAATGAAGGAGAGAAGCAACTTAGAACTAAGAAGAAATTTTCTGACAGTTAGAGAAATTAATCAATGGAGCAACTTGCCTCCAGAAGTTGTAAATGCTGCAATACTGGATCTTTGTAAGAGATTGGATAATCATTTGCCTGAAATGGTATAGAGTTTCCTGCCTAAGCAGCAGGTACGACTAGAAGACCTCCAAGGTCCCTTCCAACTCTGTTCTGTTCTATTCTGGATTGCTGTTGAGCTGACCACACCCACCCTCATCATGCACCCACCCCCAACCCCCCCCCCCAGAGCAGAGGTGGTATTCAGCAAGTTCTGACCAGTACAGGAGAACCAGTAGTGGAAATTTTGAGTAGTTCAGAGAAACGGTAAATACCACCTCAGGCTGGCCCCACCCCCATCTATTCTCTGCTTCCCGAGTTGCACGTTCACCAGTTGCACCCCTTCCTGGATCAGGATACACTGTGCACAGTCACTCATGCCCTCGTCCTTTCTCACCTGGACTACTGCAACGCTCTCTACATGGGGCTACCCTTGAAGAGCACCCGGAGGCTTCAGCTGGTCCAGAATGCGGCCACGTGGGTTATCATGGGGGCACCTAGGTGCTCCCATGTTACACCCCTTTTAGGCAGCCTGCACTGATTGCCGGTTGTTTTCTGGGTGCGATTCAAGGTACTAATTATGACCTTTAAAGCGCTCCATGGCTTAGGCCCAGGGTACCTGCGAGACCACCTACTGCCACCGGTAGCCTCCCACCGTCCAGTGCGATCCCACAGAGTTGGCCTCCTCATGGTGCCATCGGCCAGACAGTAGTTGTTTATTGGTCTTGTATGCCGCCCACTCCTGAAGGACTCCGGGCGGCTTACAATAAAAAGGGGAAGGCGATAAATAGACAAAACAACAATTTAAAATACAATACAGTGTCGGTTAGCGATCCCCAGGGGGAGAGCCTTCTCTGTGGGAGCGCCTTCCCTCTGGAATGAGCTGCCCCCGGAGCTTCGCATAATCCCCGACCTCCGGTCCTTCCGACGCGCCCTAAAAAGTTGGCTTTTCCAGCAAGCCAGCCTGGCCTGAACAGAATAAAATAAATGATTGATTTGTTAATTTTATTCTAATTTTTAAAATGTTACTGTTAATATTAATTGGGTTTGTTTTTGGATACTCTATCTAATTTCCTTTTTAACTTTTGTAATATGTGTTTTTTTTTTAATGTACACCGCCCTGAGTCCTTTGGGAGAAGGGCGGCGTATAAATCCAATAAACAAACAAACATAAACAAACCAGCTGATCGGGAGGGAATGGAGTCTTTACAGTATCTTTCCCCAAGCCACGCCCACCAAGCCATCCCCACAGAACCGGTAGTAAAAGTTTTGAATCTCACCACTGCCCCAGAGGTCGAACACAACCTTGATGCAGCCCTCAATGAAATTGAGTTTGGCACTGCTGCTCTAGCAACTGACTTAGAGGAAATGGATCTGCCTTAAAAGCAGTAGCTAGAAACCCTGCAGAGCAGAGAAGAGATCTGTGGTACAGGAATCCTGCCTCTGAGCTGGGCTTATTTGAGACACCCATGTTTGATCTGCAATTTGTTTTGCTTGTTTACAAAATTTATGGTATATGACCACCCAGGTTACACACAGTGACTCCAGGTGGCTTAGAGAAATAAAACTTCACTACAGGTAGTCCTGGAGTTATGACCACAATTGAATCTTAAATTTCTTTTGCTTTTGGATATTGTTGTCCAGTGAATTTTGCCTCATTTTTATGACCTTTCTTGTCACAGTTGTTGAATTATTGTGGGATAGAGAGATAGAGAGATAGATATAGAGAGATAGAGATAGATAGATAGATAGATAGATAGATAGATAGATAGATAGATAGATAGATGATAGATAGATAGATAGATAGATAGATAGATAGATAGATAGATAGATAGATAGATAGATAGATAGATAGATAGATAGATAGATATAGCTAGATGATGGCTAGATGGCTAGATAGATAGATAGATAGATAGATAGATAGATAGATAGATAGATAGATAGATAGATAGATAGATAGATAGATAGATAGATACATAGATAGATACATAGATAGATACATAGATAGATACATAGATAGATAGAGCTAGCTAGCTAGCTAGCTAGCTAGAGAGGGGGGAGGGAGAGAGAGAGAGAGAGAGAGATGGATGGATGGATGGATGGATGGATGGATGGATGGATGGATAGATAGATAGATAGATAGATAGATAGATAGATAGACAGACAGATAGATAGATATAGCTAGATAGATAGAGAGAGAGGGGGGGAGGGAGGGAGAGAGAGGGATGGATGGATGGATGGATGGATGGATAGATAGACAGACAGACAGACAGACAGACAGACAGATAGATAGATAGATAGATAGATAGATATAGCTATATAGCTAGATAGCTAGATAGCTAGATAGCTAGATAGCTAGAGAGAGAGAGAGAGAGAGAGAGAGAGAGAGAGAGAGAGATGGATAGATAGCTAGATATAGCTAGATAGCTAGATAGCTAGATAGCTAGACAGCTAGAGAGAGAGAGAGAGAGGGGGGGGGATAGATAGATAGATAGATAGATAGATAGATAGATAGATAGATAGATAGATAGATAGATAGATAGAATGGGGTGGGGGCAGGGAGGCAGGCAACAGCTATAGATTGAAAGGAATAATATTAATGGACCATTTTCCAGAGCCCACTTTCTCCATCCCTTCAACCTTAGCTCTCTTTTGAAACAAAACAGGTTTCAATACAAAACTCAGATTTTTTCCTCCCCAGTCCAATTGTTAGCAAGTATTCTCCGCTAAGCCAAGCTGAGTGCTTTGCAGCCCAGTTAAATATTCAACCTCAATGCCCCTTGATTTCCATTCAACCACAGCCTTCCGGTTACCCCCCTCCTCCCCCTTCCTTCATACTTCTCCTCCCTTGCCCAGCTGGTGTCCATAGCTAATGGACTGCTCTCTGAAAATGCTCCCGCTGATCTTTGCCTCCGAAACCTCCAGCTTAATCTTCCATCTTATTAACACCCAAATGCGAAACGCCCTGCCAAGGAACAGCCATCCACCCGACCTCACATTGTTTACCCCAAGCTGCATATGAAAAGCGTCATTTAATCCTTTCCTCATAAATCACAAACTCCGGGGTGTTTCATAATATTTCTTTGCTCTGCTTTGAACTCGCTTCAGTTTCACATTTCGCTCCTTCTCTTTCTCCCTCTCCATTTTGTTCTCCCCCTAATCTCTAAGACAAAAAGTCTTCATGCTACTTTCTTTCCACAACCACACTGTATATCGGACATTAATACGATTGAGTGCATCCAGATCAGAGGTGGGTTCCTACCAGTTCGCACCTATTCGGTAGAACCGGTTCGTCAAATCTACCGAACCGGTTAGAAGAGGTTCCACCAGTGGACCCAGAAAGCAGGCCACACTCACAGAAGAGGTTCCAAGATTTTTTGAAACCCACCACTGGTCCTTGGATATGATTATTCTACACTATCATGCTCCTATTTATAAAACTCAGTGCCTCTGTGAAAGGTAAGGATGACTACTGCGTTTGTAAGAGCCGAGGTGGCGCAGTGGTTAGAGTGCAGTACTGCAGCCACTTCAGCTGACTGCTAAGCTGCAGTTCGGCGGTTCAAATCTCACCGGCTCAAGGTTGACTCAGCCTTCCATCATTCCGAGGTGGGTGAAATGAGGACCCAGACTGTGGGGGTGATATGCTGATTCTGTAAACCGCTTAGAGAGGGCTGAAAGCCCTATGAAGCGGTATATAAGTCGAACTGCTATTGCTATTGCTATTGCTATTGTGGTGCAATCAGAACATTGCGTGTGTTGAAGTTGTTTTAACGCAAACCAAAGATGCCTTTTAAAAAAGAAGTTTACATCATATTCTTATGCAGGCCAGTGCTGTGTGTGAGGTAATTTAAGGTGGTTCTGACAAGTGTCGTTGGCATCTTCATATCCGGTCACATGGGCCGCAAGCCACTCCCACAAAGGAGGCCACACCCATAGAGTAGGTTCGAACAATTTTTGAAACCCACCACTGATCCTGATGTTCTTCATGCAAAGAGTATTCCCACTCCTCTACTCACAACAGAATCCCTTATGCCGTCAGTCTTGAAAATCTGAGCTTGGACAACAAGAACCGTGATGGTGAACCTATGGTACGCATGCCACAGGTGGCATGCGTAGCTATGTCTGAGGGCAAGTGAGGAGTTACCCTGGTCAGCTGATTTTCGGTCTTGATTTTTGCCCTCTGGAGGCTTCCAGAACTTCCGGTTTGTTCCAGAACCTCCAGTTTGAGCAGTTTTTCGCCCTCCGGAGGCTTCAGGGAAACTTAAACCTTAAAGGCTTAAAGCAGTCAAGTTTGAACACCCCTGGGTTTTTTTTTCTAAAAGGTTAGGGGTGCGAGGGTCTTGTAACTTGACAGCTTTAAGACTTGCATGCTTCAAATGCCAGAGTTCCTGAGCCAACATTTTGGTTGCTTAGCAAGAGCGTTGTTAAGTGAGTTTCACCACATTTTACAAGTTGGCCATGCCCACCCGGTCACATGACTGGCAAGCCACTCCCACCTGGTCACATGACTGGTAAGCCACTCCCACGCAGTCACATGGCTGGCAAGCCAATCCCACAAAGCAGGCCACACCTTCAGAAGAGGTTATAAAAAAATTTGAAACCCACCACTGGTGCCTACTGTCCTTGTCCTACTGTCCTCATTTATTTGTACCCATTTCTTGTGTTCATGTCCATGTTTATACTTATTCCTGTTATCCTGTGCATGTTTGACAAACTAAATAAATAAAATAATAAAATAAATTAAATCTCAAAGAGAAAAAGATCTTAATGCTGCTTTCTCTCCACAATCCGCCAGGATTCTAGTCACCGAAATCAGGTACAGATAGTCCTCGACTTATGAACAGTTCATTTAGTGACAGTTTGAAGTTACAAACAGCACCGGAAAAAACAACAGCCTTTATATCCTTAGGACTGTTGCAGCCCAGCTCACCTCCCACAATCGTGATATCAAAATTCAGAAGCTTCACAATTGACTCATATTTATGATGGTCACAGTGTCCCGTGGTCATGTGATCCCCTTTTACGACATTCTGATAAGCAAAGTCAACAAGGAAGCAAGATTCACATAACAACCGTGTTAGTAATTTAATTCATTTGACAACTGTGGCAAGAAAGATAGATGTCATTTGTCTCCCCAAGAAGTTCACATTAAAACTCAAGATACTAAATTATTGGAATACCCCAAGATTGGAAAGTTTATTCTTCATTAACAAAAGAAAAGAAAACAGGGGTGGTTTTATATCTCAAGGAAACAATAAATGCCAAACAAATTTATGCAGATGAAGGAGGGAGAATTTTGATGGTGGAGTTAGTAATAAATCAAAGAATGATACTTTTTTTTTTTTTAGTAATATTTTTTATTTTTTCATTTTCATACACTCACATGTATACTGTGCATAGCCAACACCATACAGTATTAAACAATAATTGCATCAATTCCTCTTGTCAACAATACCTCAGAAAATAGAAACCCAATATACTTCCTCCACTCTCCATACGCCTCTTTCTTCCACCACCCTCCAACTTTCTATCTCCCTCCATCATCCCCCTCTACTCTACTTCCCCTCCCCCTCTACCACTCCTCTCTCCACAATCCACTCCCCCCCTTCCTTCTCCCCTTCCCTCCCACCCTCTCTCCCATCCCTCTCTGCCCATCTTTCTTCTTTCCCACTCCTCCTCCCCTTGGTGTATTTCCACTATATGTCAATGTACTTGGCTTATCCTATTTTTAAAGAGAGATTAAAGAAAAACAGTATACATGTGAAGTCACATTGCATTGAGATCTAACACATCGTGTCTAACCTAATATATATCCCTCCCTCCCCCCACCCTCCCCCCGACCCCCCACCTCCTCCCCCCCCCGACTTCCCAGAGCCCGTACACAGTATAGATTTTTAACAAACAGTCTAAAATATATTGAGAAGAAAAAAGAAATAAAAAAAGTTAATAACATCTCTACATTGATCTTAGCTTCTTCTTGCTAAGCTAACTTTGAACAATTTAAATCATTCCTGATCTTAAGCATAGGCTATCTGGAATTTCTTAGTCCCGTATTTGTTTTGTATATAGTCAATCCATTTTTTCCAGTCTCGTTTATATCTCTCATTTGAGTGATCTTTAAAATATGCCGATATTTTAGCCATCTCGGCTAAATTTGTAACTTTCAATGTCCATTCTTGAATAGTAGGCAAATCTTCCTTCTTCCAGTATTGTGCCACCAACAGTCTTGCTGCCGTTATTAAGTGCAGAATCAAGTTAGTCTCTACCGCTGTAAAGTCAGTACTTATACCTAGCAAAAATAATTGAGGAGTAAACTTTATCCTTCTTTTAAAGATATTTTGCATAATCCACCATATTTTTATCCAAAATGCCTTAACCTTTGGGCAAGTCTACCATATATGAAAATATGTAGCATCGAGAGAACCACATCTCCAACATTTAGGTTGTAAATTCGGATACATAGAAGCCAGCTTTTTAGGACCTAAATGCCATCTATAGAACATCTTATAAAAATTTTCTCTCAGGTTTTGAGCTTGTGTAAATTTCACGTTTCTTACCCAAATTCTTTCCCATGTATCCAACATTATGGGTTCTTCAATATTTTGAGCCCATTTTACCATACAATCTTTAACTAGTTCTGTTTCCGAATCCATCTGTATTAATACATCATATATCCTCTTTATATGCATTAAACTTTGGTCTCTTATTTGTTTAAATAGATTATCCTCCACTTGGATAAAACCAATTTTTTGATCTGTTTTCCACCTGGCCTGTAATTGCCCATATTGGAACCATGTTTGAACTGCCTTCTCCTCTTTCAATACCTCTAAGGATTTTAGTTGTAGTACCCCCTTTTCCAAAATGAGAAGCTGTCTATAAATAGTTCTATCCTGTTTTTGTGCTATATTCATATTTTCAATTGCATGTCTAGGAATTGCCCACATGGGTATCTTGCTGTTTAGTTTATGTTGATATTTTTTCCAGACCCTCAGTAAAGCATTTCTTAAAATATGACTTTTAAAATTCTTGTCCAATTTTTTGTTGAATAACAGGTAGGCGTGCCAACCATATACCAGATCATATCCCTCAATATTCAATATCCTATCATTAGTTAAATGAATCCAATCACTAATTAAAGATAACACCACTGCATCATAACATAGTTTTAGATTGGGTAGTTTCAAACCTCCCCTCTCACATACATCTTGCATTATTTTCAGCTTTACCCTCGCTTCTTTCCTGCCCATACAAATTTATTGATACCCTTCTCCCATTCTAAAAGATTTGCATCTTTTTTAAGTATTGGTAACATTTGGAAAAGAAATAAAAATTTTGGTAAGATGTTCATTTTCACTGCCGCTATTCTACCCAGCAAAGATAAGTGCAATTTCTCCCATTTTTTCATCTCTATCTGTAAACTATGCCAGAGTGGTTCATAATTATACTTATATAGTTTCCCATTTGAGGTTAAGATATTAACTCCAAGATATTTGACCTTTTTGACTACCTCGCATCCTAACATTCCTCCTAATTCTTCCTTTTGTTTAGTATTCATATTTATAGCTAATATTTTTGTTTTCCCTAAGTTTATTTTAAAACCAGACAGTTGACCATATTGATTAATCGTATTCATTAAAACCATACTGGATTCCTGCGGTTGTTCCAATATTATGACCAAATCATCCACAAAAGCACGCACTCTGTATTCTTGCTGCCTAATCTTAATTCCTTTTAGACCATCCAAGCCCTGTATTTTATTCAACAATACTTCCAAAGTTATAATAAACAATAGTGGGGACAAAGGACAGCCCTGTCTTGTACCTTTTCCAATTTGAAAAGAGTCTGTTAAGCTTCCATTGACTATGATTTGAGCTGTTTGATGTTGGTATATTGCTTTAATTGACTGTCTCCTATCTGCATTTTTTGCAATATCTTCAACAGAAATTGCCAATTAACTCGATCAAAGGCTTTCTCAGCATCCAAAAATATGAACGCAGCAGGAATTTGGTTGTTCTTTCCCAAATATTCCAATGCATTAATAATTAATCTAACATTACTTTTCATCTGTCTCCCTTGAATAAAACCTGTTTGGTCAGCGTGTATCAATTGTTGAATAACCACCTATTTGCTAGTATTTTAGTAAAAAATTTATAATCTACATTAAGTAATGAGATAGGTCTATAGTTTCTTGGTTGGGTAGTATCTTGATCTTCTTTGGGTATCAAGGATATAAACGCTGTCTTCCAAGATGGAGGCACCTTACCTTCCGTTTGAATCTTATTAAATAATTCTCTAAGAGGTTCTAACATTTCTGACTGTAAATTTTTGTAGTAAGCCGCTGTCAAACCATCTGTACCTGGTGCCTTCCCTGACTTTAACTGCTTAATTACCTGTAAAATTTTCCCCAAGGTTATTGGTTGGTTCAATTTTTGGCTGTGCTCTTCTTTAACTAAGGGTATTTTCTCTTTGTCTAAGTATTTGTCTATATTTAAACCATTAATTTTATCCCCCTTATACAACTCTGTAAAAAATTCCCGAAATACCTTTGAATCTCATCCTGTTGAAACACCTCCTTCCCTCTGTAAGTCAGTTCAGAAAGATACTTCTGATAGCAATTTATCCACCAAATAACAAATAAGAAGAATTTTATTAAAAACTAGCTGAACACCTGGGTGTTCAGGACAAAACTATGTGATCAGGCTATGCAGGAGGAATTCGGTTCACTCCAGTTCAATCCGTTGGCTCAGTGGTGGTTGGTGATTGAAACCCATAAGGGAATATCGCTCCCACCGCCTTGAGTCCGGAAGCAGTTCCATAGGTGTAAGGTGTAGACATTTTGGTGAGGTACTGAGTTTTAGTTCTGTAAAGAGCCCCAGACTGCTCCTGAATGTCTTCCAGTTTGAACTGAGGTAACAGAATGTGAGGCAACTGGCAGTTGGAAAAGAGGTCTCTTCAGGTGGGAAGGAGGAGTAGAATGTCTAACTCCTTAGCATCAGAATGTGTTAATATAAGGCAACTGGCAGTTGGAACAGAGTTCTTTTCAGGTAGGGAGGGGGAGTAGAACTCCTTAGCATCAGAGTGTGTTAATTACTGTATAAGAAATACTAATGATCTGATGGTAATTTCGACAAATCCTTTTTTAGCAAGCACCTAGAAGCCAAGAGGAATGTACGTGCCAAATTTCAAGTTTGTAGGCTTTACGATTCTGGAAATTTTATGATGAGTGAGTGGTATTTGCCATATATATATATATATATGTAGGTCTCTAGTTGTTCGGGTTTTCTCCCGCGTAGAATTGGATATGTCTTTGCGACGTTTCGACGAAGTCACATTCGTCATCTTCAGGCTGCTGCTGACTACTTCAGGTTTGGTGTTTCCAGGAGTAGTGACTATAGTGATATATATATATATATATATTGCATAAGAATATAATTGAAATAGACTATGAAAATATATGCATAATAGGGGACTTCAATGCTATTGTAGATACAGAATTGGACCATAACAATAGTAAAATAGTAGTAAAAAAGTAAGGAGGACTCTTCCTGGGACTTTCTTCAAAATGGCAGAAGAAATAGATATATAGGTCAATGGATTCATATTTATGATTGTCCCACAACGTGATCCCCTTTTACGACATTCTGACAAGCAAAGTCAAAGGGGAAGCCAGGTTGACTTAACAACCATGTTACTAACTTAGTTCACTTAACAACTTAACAGTGGAGCGACATTCACTTAACAAGTGTCTCACTTAGCAACAGAAATTTTAGGCTCCGTGGTGGTCGTAAGTGGAGGACTATCTGAATTAAATGCACATCCAGGGGGAGGAATCTGGGCCAGTCCTGGAGTCTCAGGAAGGCTCGGATGAGGGCTCTGTGTCGGAGGCAGAGAGGGGGCCAGGGCCATATGCCAGTTATCAGCTGCCTTCGGAGTCGGACATCAGTGAGGCAGACGAACAGCTGGAGCCTGTTCCCAGTGTGTGCATGCGCAGAGTGGCCAGACGAAGGGAAAAGCTAAAGAACAGGGGTCGACTTGAGAGTAAGGCCACAGGTGGACGATGAATGGCCCCTCCCAGAGGAAATAAAAGAGGAGCGAAAGGGGAGTGGAGTTTGCAGGAGACCATTAATTCGCTTAATTGATTTGTGACTCTCCCAGACTCCTTGCCAAGTTTTGCAGATATCAGCCTGGCAGCTCTCCAAGCCAGATAAGGTCTGTGATTATAAATCCTCCCTTGAATTTGCTGGATGCGAATGAGCAGAACTCACAGGAAATTAATAAAAGGGTTTTGCTTTATGTTCTCAGGAAGCCTCAGTCAGAACAGAGATATCATCAGTGCTAGGAACCAACCAACCAACCAACGTCCTCGGAGAGCACCAAGCACCCCTCTTACATTTGTTTCTTAGATTTCTCCTATCCAGTGTTGGAATAAAGGACTTATCTGGTTACTTTCCATCCGATTAATTTCAGCCCCCTCTTCCAAGCAGTCTAATCTTTGAGAATCCTCCTCTCTTATGCCTCTCAGGCTTACCAGCTTCCCTTCTAAGTCCCTTGCAAACTCGATAAGCTCAACTCCCTCTGCCAAGGCATTGCGACAAATGTTGACCGGCCCAAAGCCTGCGACAGAGCCTGTCACAACTCACTTTAAAATTCAAAAGCGGAGCAATTGCAATAAATTTCCACCTTGCCACGGTGGGTGTTATCCTCTTTGATCCTGTATGACAGATGAGATGGTGAGTAGCTCAAAGCTTTATTAGCCAGGCTGAGCAAGGAGTTAACTCCTGATCCTCGCCTGCTCTTCCGTCTGAGGTGCTCTGCCACATGTACAGTCGGGAGAGTGGCCATGGCAATGTCATCAAAGCCCCACCTGTTTAATTTACAGATTAACAGAGTTGGAAGGGACCTTGTAGGTCATCTAGACAAGCCCCCCACCAGTGGTGGGTTTCAAAAAAAATGTGAACCTACTCTGTGGGTGTGGCCTCCTTTGTGGGAGTGGCTTGCCGGCCATGTGACCTGGTGGGAGTGGCTTGCCGGCCATGTGTTCTCTCTCTCTCTCTCTCTCTCTCTCTCTCTCTCTCTCTCTCTCTCTCTCTCTCTCTCTCTCTCTCTCTCTCTCCCTCTCTCTCTCTCTCTCTCCTTCCTTTTGTCTCTCTGTCCCTTTTTCCTTTTTTCTTTCATCTCTCACTTTTTCTTTCTTTTTTCTTTCTTTCTTTCTTCCTTTCTTTCTATCTCTGTGTGAGTCTCTCTGTGTGTGTGTGTCAGTGGTGGGTTTCAGAAAATTTTGGAACCTCTTCTGTAGGTGTGGCCTGATTTCCGGGTCCACTGGTGGAACCTCTTCTAACCGGTTCGGTAGATTTGACGAATCGGTTCTACCCAACTGGTGTGAACTGGTAGGAACCCACCTCTGTCGCCCACCCAAGCAGGAGACCCTATACCATTTCTGATAGATGGCAGTCCAGTCTCTTCTTGAAAGCCTCCAGTGATGAAGCTCCCACAGCTTCCGAAGGCAACTTCTGCTCCAAGGGTTGATTGTTCTCACTGTCAGAAAGTTCCTCCTTGTTTCTAGGTTGAATCTCTCCTTGGGTCAGTTTCCATCCATTCTTCCTTGTCTGGCCTTCAGGTGCTTTGGAGAATAATTTGTCCCTCTCTTCTTTGTGGCAGCCCTTGAGATATCGGAAGACTGCTATCATGTCTCCCCTGGTCCTTCTGTTCACTAGACTAGCCATGCCCAGTTCCTGCAACTGTTCATCGTATATTTTAGCCTCCAGTTCCCTAATCATCTTGGTTACTCTTCTCTGCACTTTTTCTAGAGAATGTGTGACAATTGTTTGGATGACACCATTACATCATTATGACTTTAAAAAAAAACATATCCGGTTGACACCTGTGTATATTGCCTATGGCCCGGTCCAGCAGGTATCAAAAAATCAATAGGGCAATCAAAGGATAACGCAATGGTTAAGATACTGGCCTAGAAGCCAGGAGACTGAGAGTTCTCGTCCCACCTTAGGCATGAAAGTCAGCTGAGTGTTTGAGGCCAATCATCAGAAGATTGAGTTCTAGTCCCATCTTAAGCACAAATTTGGCAGGCTGGGCAAACATCAGGAAATTGTGGGTTCTAGTCCTGATTAAAGCATGAAAAGCCAGCTGGATGACTTTGAGCCAATCACCAGGAGACTGTGAGTTCTAGTGCCACTTTAGACACAAAAGCCAGCTGGCTGAGGTTGGACCAACGTTCCCTCCCTCTCTCTCTCTCAGCCCAATTCCACTCAAAACATTGCTGCTTGCGTGGAAAATAGGATGCCGGAAGACGTAGTGTGAATATTGGCTGCTTTTACTTACTTCTAAAACAATAAAGTTTGGGCTTCCTGGGGGCGTGGCCTGTTGCCGAGGAGGGCTCCACCGAGCTCCTCAGAGATCTGGTCTGTATATCTAAATAAGATCATAGATAGCACCCCTTTTTGGCTAAGAAAGGGGCAGGGAGGATAGCTCCGTAGACTAGGGTCTATTCGTAAGCCACAGCCTTTTTCTTTTTTTGGCTGTGGAAGAGATTAGATCCAGCCGAAGCGGAGCTTTTATCTCCGGCCAGTTCTTCTCAGCTGCCTTTTTTTTTTTTTGGCAGCCCCAGACAGGCTAGCCCCCCCCAGGACAAAACAAAGTTTTTTCAAGCTAGATTTGATACGGGAGGGTACCACCCCTGTGAGATTTATGCTTTTATTACTATCTTAAATACCAGCACCATTCGTCTTAAAGACTTCTTTGTTTAAATAGACTTCAAAATGGCGATTTCTCTCCGTGGATGATTACTGGATGTACTTAGCCGGGCTTATCTTCCTGCAGACCGCTCCTTAACAAAATAAACCTTTTTTTTTCTTTGGAAATAGAGGGGAGCGAAGCGCTGCTTACTTGTTTATCTATTATGGCACCCAGATCAAAGAAGCGTCTTGCTACAAATGTGTCTAAAGAATTTAAAGAATCTTTTTTGGAAACACAGCCTTTGTCTCCTACGCCCTCTACTGGAGAAGTTTTAACACAGGAATACTTCTTTAAAATATTTAATGCATTTAAGCAAGAAATTGAGGAATTTGTATTGCAACTTTATGATGACCTAAAATCTAAAGTTAATCAAATGAAGGTGAATACGTTTGCAGCCGTGTCTGCCCTGTCAGATTACTCTGCTGAAATAGAGAACAAATTGGAAAGTTTGGAGAAGGCTAATTTTAATTTGACTACCAATATTCAAATTTTACAAGAAAAAATTAGAAATAACGAAGAACAGCTTATGATGCTAAATTTTGATAGGAAGGCATTTTCAATAAGAGTCAGAGGATTCCGTGAAAAGGAGCAAGAGAATCTGAAACATACTTTTGCTGAAGCCTTCAGCCATGCGCTGGGAAGCCCGGGACTTAACTTTGATTGGCAGATTCGGAAAATCTATCGCCAGAACTCATTGATAGCGGAACAGCGACAGCTCCCGAGGGACATAATTATACATTTCTCTACAAAAGAATCTAGAAACGCGATTGTGCAAAAGTTTTATAATAACAGTCTCCGAGTTGATGACCAGGACGTGATTGTATTCAAAGATATACCTTTTCAGATGTTGAGAGAAAGAAGGGACTACACTTTTTTAACCAAAGAGCTTAGGAGTCAACAGATTCGATACAGATGGGAGGCCCCTGCCGGCATCACGGTTACATTTGAGAATCAAAGATTTCGTCTTAACTCTGTTTCGGAGGCTCAAGATTTCTATTGTAGGATTCTGAAGGCGGGACCTCCTGACGCGCTTGGAAGAGAGGAGAGACAAGCGGAAGGAGAAAGCAAACGGCTGGCCATGCGGCTGCAAGATGGAGGGGGCAGCCCCTCCTCCCTCGGAGAAGCAGAAGAACGCAGATCGAGAATTTAGATACTTCAAAAGACTTCCTAAAGTTGAGGACTGAATGGGGGTTTGAGACCTCTCTCCGGTAGAAAAAGTGGACTAATTTTTATCAGAAGGGAAAGCTGGGTGAAACTACTTTGAGCTAGATTCTAAAGTAATGTTAGTATAAATTTGATAGTGGTTAAAAGAATGCGGAATGATTTATGTTGTTTAAACTTTGTTAGATGGGACTATTTTAAAATAGAAGGTTAACTGACTCTTGCTGAAAGTATTATTTGAATATGATCCATGCTATTTAACTTTTATTTGAAGGGAAAGTTGGTTGTAATAGTTCTGAGTTACTTCTTAAATAAACGCTAGTATAAATTTGATAGTGGTAAATATTAGACAAGCAAGAGATGAGGGTAAAATGCATGTGGAATGAACTACGTTATTTGTGGTAAATATCAGACAAGCAAGGGAAGAGGGCAAAATTTACGTTCTTTAAAGCTTATTAGAACAGGAAGCCGCTTGGGATTATCTTAAGATAACTGTAAAAAGAATGCGGAATGATTTATGTTGTTTAAACTTTGTTAGAAGGGACTATCTTAAAATAGAAGGTTAACTGACTTTTGCTGAAAGTATTATTGGAATATGTGGAATGATTCATGCTACAAATCGCTCTGAGTTATATTTTAAACAAATGTTAGTATAAATTTGATAGTGGTAAATATCAGACAAGTGGGGGATGAGGGTAAAATGCATGTGGAATGAACTAAGTTATTTAAATCCTATTAGAAGGGGAAGTCGGTTGGAATTATCTTAAGATAGAAATTGATTCCTGTGTAAAGTAATATCTGATCTACGCTGTTTAACTTTGCTAAGAAGGGGAAATCTGGTTAGATTATTTTGAATTACTGTTTGAAAAAGGGGCAAAGAAAGATCATTTACGTTGTTTAAATTTTACTAGAAGGGAAAGTTTGATTACTTGTCTGTAAAGTTATATTTGAATATATGGCATGAACCATGCTGCTTAAATCTTATTGGAAGGGATCATGAGGTTTAGGAAGGGAACGGGAGAGTCTACAGAAGATCGGGGTAAATAGCAAAGAAGTAAGAGACGAGAATAAAATATAGATAGAATGATTTATACTATTTAAGCATAGATAAAGATGGGGGGCTGAGATCAACACAAAGAGTGGTTTCTTTTTTTCTTTTTTCTCTTTTCTCTTTTCTTTTTTTCCTTTTTTTTTCTTTCTCTGCTTTTCTTTTTCTTTTGATATATTACTTTTATTTTTTAATCCATATGTATACAAGATATTTTAGATAGAAGGTAGTGCCAGGTGTGGGCCCTGGGAAGCCGGGAGGATTAGGGATGGGGATTGTGGGGGGTGGGGTGGGGGGGTGTTAACATAGTCTTAATAAGAACAAGAATGTATTTATATACGGTGGTTCTTTTTTTTAATTATTATTATTATTATTATTATTATTATTATTATTATTATTTCCTTGGTTCACTTTACTTTTATTAGATCAAACAACACTCGAATAAAGGCATACACCAAGGAGGGAGGTAGAGGGAAGGAAGAGGGAGGAGTAAGGAAGGAGTAAGGGGAATGTAAGGAGTATGTAAGGAGGGTGTCTGGGGAGTAAGGGGAGAAGGAAGGTTTGAGGGGAAAGGGAAGTAGGAGCGGAGTGTTAGAGGGAGAAAGGAAAGTTGGAGGGGGTAGATGGGGTGTATGGAGGATGCAAGGGTTAGGTGGGGTTGTGAATGAT
>NW_028261385.1:7903648-7943648 GCF_051295495.1 Thamnophis sirtalis
TAGGTAGGTAGGTAGGTAAGGCAGGCAGGCAGGCAGGCAGGCAGGCAGGCAGGCAGAAAATGGATGGATGGATAATAACTGATGGATTTCTGAATACTGAGTTGTTACCTTGTTCAAGGATTAAAAATCAATGCTGCATCCATCATTTTATACGATAGCTGGAGGCAGTGTCTACATTCAAGTCTTATTGCAAGTCGTGAAGGCACATCGCCTGTTGCTTGTTTTTGTTTCGTTTAGCTTGTCTGGCTGCCCGTCCCATTATTGTGATTCTGGGTGGTGAGCAAGAAATCAAAACCAGAAAGCAACAGAACTCCTCAATTAATTAAAAAGGAAATTAGTATCAGCAGCCGTTGAGAGTTGCTATGGAGAGGAATCTTTGCCATCTGGAGAGATTCTTCTCCTCTTCCCATGCACATGTCTTTGGCTCCCCTCCCCACCCACCCCTCTTCATTTACTCACTTGTTCAGAGAGACAAGACTCAAAAGCAAGGTCCATGTAGTCCTTAACAGATTAACAGAGTTGGAAAGGACCTAATAGGTCATCTAGCAAGCAACGGGCCCTACATGATTTCTGACAGATCTCTTCTTGAAAGCCTCCAGTGATGAAGCTCCCAAGTTGCTTCCGAAGGGAACTTCTGTTTCATGGTTGATGGTTCTCCCTGTCAGAAAATGTCTCCTTATTTCTGGGTTGAATCTCTCCTTGATCAGTTTCCATCCATTATTCCTTGTCTGGCCTTCAGGTGCCTTGGAGAATAGCTTGACCCCTTCCTCTCTGTGGCAGCCCCTCAAATATTGGAAGACTGCTATCATGTCTCCCCTGGTCCTTCTCTTCACTAGACTAGCCAAGCCCAGTTCCTGCAACCGTTCATCATATGCTTTAGCCTCCAGTCCCCTAATCATCTTGGTTGCTCTTCTCTGCACTCTTTCTAGAGTCTCAACATCTTTTTTTATAGTGTGGTCACCAAAACTGGATGCAGCATTCTAGGCGTGGTCTTACTAAGGCTTTATAGAGTGGTATTAGTACCTCACTTGATCTTGATTGAATCCATTTGTTAATGCAGCTTAGGATTGCATTGGCATTTTTGATTGTTGGCTCATATTTAATTGGTTGTCCACTAAGACTCCAAGATCCCTGTCACAGGTTAATGCTTTTAAGCCTGGTTTCACCCCGTCTATTTGTGTACTTTGGGTTTTTCTTGATTTCTTGATTCTTTT
Source organism: Thamnophis sirtalis (assembly GCF_051295495.1). Lineage (NCBI taxonomy): Eukaryota > Metazoa > Chordata > Lepidosauria > Squamata > Natricidae > Thamnophis > Thamnophis sirtalis. Next base: position 7,904,863 of record NW_028261385.1, read on the forward strand.
TTTTTTTTTTTGCAATTTTGTTTTTAGTTTTTAAACATAAAAAACAACATAAAAAATTCTCATCCAGTACATACAACATGTCATTTGGTTACAAGTGTTTTTGCATCCATATTCTCAATTACATATACAATCACAGATTTTCCATGAAAATCAGTAAGTCAATCAATTGACTTATTGATTCTTGACGAATCCTTGACTTATAACAGTTCATTTTGTGACTGTCCAAAGTTACAACAGCACTGGAAAAAGAGATTTATGACCGTGTTTCAAAATTATAACCATTGCAGAATCCCCATAATCACATGATCAAAATTCAGAACCTTGGCTAAACAAACTGTACACCACATACTCATTAAACATGATAACAGTGTCCCAATATTTGAAGGGATGTGACAGAGAAGAAGGGGGTCAAGCTATTCTCCAAGGCACCTGAAGGCCAGAAAAGGAATAAAATGGATGGAAACTGACCAAGGAGAGATTCAACCTAGAAACTAGGAGACCTTTTCTGACAGCCAGAACTATCAATCCATGGAACAGAAATTGCCTTCGGAAGTTGTGGGTCTTCATCGTGGCTGTCCAATACTTTCTTGAAAACCTCCAGTGGTGGAGCACCCACAACTTCTGGAGGCAAGCTACATCATTGACTGATTGTTCTCACTGTCAAGGAATTCCTCCTTAGTTCCGGGTTGGATCTCCATCTGATGAACTTCCAACTATTGCTTCTTGTTCTGTTCTCAGGTCCTTTGGAGAATAAGTTGACCTCCTCTACTCTGTTACAGCTCTTCGAGGACTGGGAGGCTGCTATCATGTCACCCATAGCCCTTTTCTTTGTTAGACATAACCAGTTCCCGCCACCATTCATTGTATTTTTTGTCAGGCCTGCAGCCATCTTTTTGGGGGGTCTTTGGCCTGCCAAAGACTGTTGTTCTGTTGTTCTGTTGTTCTGTTGTTCTGTTGTTCTGTTGTTCTGTTGTTCTGTTGTTCTGTTGTTCTGTTGTTCTGTTGTTCTGTTGTTCTGTTGTTCTGTTGTTCTGTTGTTCTGTTGTTCTGTTGTTCTGTTGTTCTGTTGTTCTGTTGTTCTGTTGTTCATTATTCTGTTATTATTCTATTATTATTCTATTATTATTCTATTATGCATTTTCTATTGTGGGAAAATGGGAGGAAGGATTATACAGAGTTGGATAATATGTAGCCATAACAAAATTATTTCTAGAAAGCCAAGGTCATCCTTTGTCTTTTCACCTCTGCACCTGACCGGAACTGGATGGGTGGAACTGCCAGTATTGAAGTGGAAGATTGGACCATGTGATGGACTTTTGGGTGTGGGGGCAAGATCTTGAACTTTCAACTGGTAGGAAAACCAGGAAGCTTTCAGATTTGGGTTTTCCCAGATGTGCCAACATGACTCTCTTAATCAATTGGAACTTTGAGGAATCATTTGCCTCCGACTCAGATTTTAGAGAGCCGAGGTGGCGCAGTGGTTAGGGTGCAGTACTGCAGGCCACTTCAGCTGACTGTTATCTGCAGTTCAGCGGTTCTAATCTCACCGGCTCAAGGTTGACTCAGCCTTCCATACTTCCGAGGTGGGTGAAATGAGGACTCAGACTGTGGGGGCGATATGCTGACTCTGTAAACTGCTTAGAGAGGGCTGAAAGCCCTATGAAGCGGTATATAAGTCTAACTGCTATTGTTATTGCTATTACTTTTGCTATTTGAAACCCTGACATGGTTTAGTCCCCAGATCTCTTACCATCTTTGTGTTCTTCTCCTCACACATAGTATCTTTCAGCATCCTTATTGTATCATGGTGACCAGAACTGGATGCAGTGCTTCAAGTGTGGCCTCACTAATGCAGTAAAAAATGATGCTATTACTTCTAGTGATCTTGATACTATCCCTAGGATTGCATTGGCTTTTTTGGCAGCTGCAGCACATTCCTGGCTTAACTTAGGATAGATAGAGCTAAAGGTTCCCACACACTTATATGCTAGTTGTTCCCGACTCTAGAGGGCGGTGCTCATCTCCATTTCAAACCCAAAGAACCAGCGCTGTCCGAAGACTTCACTGTGATCATGTGGCCAGCATCACTAAATGCCGAAGGAACACAGAACTCTGTTACCTTCCCACCAAAGGTGGTTCCTATTTTTCTACTTGCATTTTTTACGTGCTTTCGAACTGCTAGGTTGGCAGAAGCTGGGACAAGTCACGGGAGCTCACTCCATTACGCAGCGCTCCGGATTCGAACAGCTGAACTGCCAACCTTTCTGATCGACAATCTCAGCCTCTTAGCCACTGAGTCACCGCATCAACCTAGGATAGCAATGGCTTTTTTGGTAGCAGATAAAAACATATTTTATCAGTGACAAAAGTGATAAAAGTTCTTTGAATTGGTAACAGTCTTTCTTCAGCATTTAAAAATGCAAAGAAGTGACTCTTCGGACATTACGGCTTCCTTCAAAACACACAAATATTCCTAAAATATATTACGTTTCATCCACAAAAATCCATCCCAGCTTGTGAAAAGTCAAAACCTTGGGCTTAATTTTATTTAATTTGCATCCTCCGTCCGTCTGCTGAGCTTGGAAAGGTAAACAGAGATATGATATGAAATAACCTGATTGTGGAGACTCAGCAGCTGACAAAATGGAAATTGCCTACAAAATCAGCAACTATTTGGCCGAATAACAATTTTTGTTTTCAGGATTGAAGGCCAAAGTTATTTCCAGTTTCCAGTTCCATCTCCCAAAAGCCAATTGGCTCAGATATTAAATCTTTCTCCAGGTCTTTCTTCAATCCACTGGAGGCAACAGATTAGCCTAGAGCAAAGGGGTCAGCAACGCACAACTTCCTGTACTGGTCGGCTCCACAATTTATAGAGGGGAACCGGACTTCCAGTTGGCAGAGGAAAAAGGACGCCATGCTAGGAGGACACTCTATGATGGGGGAACGAGACTTCCGGTTGGCTCCAGAATTGAATGGGAGGGGAGGGGCTTCTGGTTAGGACCTTTGTGGCTCTTTGAGTGTTTAACGTTGCCAACCCCTAGCCCAGAGAACATGGAGCAAGCAATCATGTCTTCCAACAATTGATCACTGTGAAGCCCCCCCCCCCGACCAACGCTTCAAAGCCAAACACAACCCTGATGTGCAATAATGGTTTTCTCTTACCTTCGCTACCAGTTTGGAAGTGGGGGCGCTCATGCACTATGCTTCTGCGCATACGTAGAGCATCCATGATGATGTCTGGGTGGGTGGGAGGAGGCTCCCACCACTACTGGTTTGCCCGAACCGGAGCGAACCAGCAGAATAATACCTCTGCTTGACTCTCTGAGAAAGGAATGTTATTTTGTTATATCTCCCATGCGCCATATAATCCCCCCTCCCAATTTCCCACAGCATTGACTGAGGCAGGCCTGAAGCCCAATGCAAAAGATGGCTTCCAGGCCTGACGCTGTGACATCTAAGCTAGTGGTTTTCATCATATCTTCTGGCCGCAGGTCCCAATGCATATTTAATCTCAGTTGGAGGAGGGGAAAAATTGGCACTGAATCAGAACACCAACTCATGGTCAGTGGGATCCTTTAATACCCTACTCAGAGTTAAGCTCTTAATCTAACAAGGGTTGCTGGGATTAATTCATTAATATCCCCCCTTTATTACTCAACCAACTTTATTGCCTAAAATGGGACTAGAACTCACAACCTCCTGTTGATTGGTTCAAAATCACCCAGTCAATTTTCATGCCTAAAGTGGGACTAGAATTCACAGTCTCCTGGTGATTGGTTCAAAATCAACCAGCCAACTTTCATGCCTAAAGTGGGACTAGAACTCACAGTCTCCTGGTGATTGGTTCAAAATCACCCGGCCAGCTTTCAGGCCTAAAGTGGGACTAGAACTCACAGTCTCCTGGTGATTGGTTCAAAATCAACCAGCCAACTTTCATGCCTAAAGTGGGACTAGAACTCACAGTCTCCTGTTGATTGGTTCAAAATCACCCAGTCAATTTTCATGCCTAAAGTGGGACTAGAATTCACAATCTCCTGGTGATTGGTTCGAAATCAACCAGCCAACTTTCATGCCTAAAGTGGGACTAGAACTCATGATCACCTGATGGTCATCCCAAAGTCACCCAATCAACTTTCATGTCTTAGACAGGACTAGAAATCACAGTCCATGGTTTCTAGCCCAGTGCCTTAACTACTTCAGAAGAAGTACTGAGATCAGAGAAAAATGCCCATTCCCCCTTCTTGTGTCCCTTACAATCTGATAGACTTTTGGTATAGTCACCTTTTCATCATGATATACTTTATGGATTCCCATCTTCTGGTGAAAAGCTCTTATGGTTTGAAGTCCTTTATCTTAAAGGGCATCGCTTCATGCAATAAAGAGCATCCTGCATATGTCCATATTGCCCCATCTCATCACGTTGTGGCCTGTCGGCCGCCAACCCCTCCTGCAGTTGAATCAAAGGAAGAAGAGGCGTGGGAGTTCTGGTCAGCATCAAGGGAAATTGAGAGCTCTGAGGGAGAAGAGGGAGTGGAGCTGGCAGAGAGCAAAAGAGGTGGAACCTGGGCCATCCCTCAGCCCTCAGATGGAGATCAACAGCCCCCAGGTCTGAAAAAGAGCAGAAACAGCTGGTTTCAGTTTCTGATGCATGGATGCACAGAAGGCAGAGGAGAGGAGAGCAGGGGAAATCTCTGGGCTGGTCCCTAGGCCAGAAGAACCACCACTGCTAGTGAAGCCTCACCCCAGCTCTGGGGATAAAAGGCAGGGGACGGAGGTGAATAGATGTGGCAGACAACTATTCATCTTCCGCCCGAATGAACTTGTTAGCCTGCGAGAGAAACTCCTAATAAAGAATCTTCTGAGTTCACATCAGAGAGTTTGTCATTTCTGGGGAGCTGGGTCAGGGTTCCACCACAAATCCGTGAAGCCCTTATCCGCGGAGACATAAGCACGAAGACTAATTCGCGCCGTTCTAAGCGCCGTTCTAAGCGCTAAGGAAAAACGCGACCCTACCACGATGACATAATCGCGGAGGGCAAATCCGTGTATTCCCAAGCACTCTGTACCCTAAACCTAACCCTAAACCTAACCCTAAACCTAACCCTAAACCTAACCCTAAACCTAACCCTAAACCTAACCCTAAACCTAACCCTAAACCTAACCCTAAACCTAACCCTAAACCTAACCCTAAACCTAACCCTAAACCTAACCCTAAAACTAACCCTAAACCTAACCCTAAACCTAACCCTAAACCTAACCCTAAACCTAACCCTAAACCTAACCCTAAACCTAACCCTAAACCTAACCCTAAACCTAACCCTAAACCTAACCCTAAACCTAACCCTAAACCTAACCCTAACCCTAAACCTAACCCTAACCCTAACCCTAACCCTAACCCTAACCCTAACCCTAACCCTAACCCTAACCCTAACCCTAAACCTAAACCTAAACCTAAACCTAAACCTAACCCTAAACATAACCCTAAACATAACCCTAAACATAACCCTAAACATAACCCTAAACATAACCCTAAAACAAACTCCTAAACCTAATCCTTACCTTAATTGAAGTCGGCTTTCTGCCGCGGCGCCGTTTTAAAGCGCCCTTCTGTTGCCGCGATGTTGTTGCGGCGGTGATGATGCGTGGTGATGACATCGCGGCTTTAGCGCCGCGATTTTATCACCGCGATTTTGACAAGTGCAGTTTTGTCGTGCCACGCTGGGTCAGAACATGCCATTGCAGCTCAACTCAATGGCCATTGAAAGCTGAGTGATGGCCTCAAGACAAAACTTTCCCCGAGAACTTAGTAATGGCCATTGTTTTCCTGGATGCACTTCCTTGGATAAGTGGACTCTCCAAATTCTCTTTAATGCTGCTGACCGCAGCACGCATACATCTCTGAATGCTGAGTCATCCTCCCCTTTTGCTGACACCGTTATCCTTTATGGATTGCCCCCAACCCGGAGAGACACTTAAGTCGATAAAGTAGAAACTCCTTACAGCTCATGTCAACCAGGCTGGGGTGGAGGAAAGGAAGGCAGCGTGGCTTTGATACAAAAAAATACGTACAGCTTGATTTAACTGTTTGTTCAGTCTAATAGTTCTGAGTCTTAATAGAGTGTAATGGGCTTAGCGGGTGTAATTAGAACCCTGTTAGCTAGACAGGTCCATCATCCCTAGGCGGCTTCTGCCAAGATAAACTCTGCGTGCTCAGCAAAGGAACTTGAAGATTAGAGGTTGCCAAGGATGGGCAAAGATAAATCAAAAGGTGGCTTCACAAAAAAAGTAAAAACAGAAACAATAATGCTGAATAACAGCGTTGGGAGGGACCTTGGAGACCTTCTAGTCCAACCCCCTCTCAGGCAAGAGATCCTATATCAACGTGGAGGACTAGAAGACCTCCAAGGTCCAACTTTATTATTCTATTCTAGCTGTCTAGTTTAATGAAAAGAAGGACTAGGAGTGACATGATAGCAGTGTACCAATATCTCAGGGGCTGCCACAGAGATGTGTCAAACCATTGGCGTGTCAAACTATTCTCCAAAGCAACTGAGGGCAGGAGAAGAAGCAACGATGGAAACTCATCAAGGAGAGAAGCAACCTAGAACCAAGGAGGGATTTTCTGAGAGCTAGAACATTTAATCAGTGGGACAACGTGCCTCCAGAAGTTGTGAATGCTCCAACACTGGAAGTTTTGGGGAAGAGATAGGACAGCCATTGGTCTGGAGTGGTGTAGGGTTTCCTGCCAAAGCAGAAGGTTGGACTAGAAGATCTCCAAGGTCCCTTCCCCACTCTGTTATTCTATTCTATTCTATTCTATTCTATTCTACTCTACTCTACTCTACTCTATTCTATTCCATCCTATTCTATTCTATTCCATCCTATTTTCTCTAAATCTATCCTATCCCATCCCATTCCACTCCATATTTTCTATTCTATTCTATTCTATTCTATTCTATTCTATTCTATTCTATTCTATTCTATTCTATTCCATTCCACTCCACTCCACTCCACTCCACTCCACTCCACTCCACTCTACTCTACTCCTAACACTGAACCCAATGCAAACATTCATCCATACATTCCTTCTCAGTCCAAGAATTTACCATTGTTACCTACTTCACCTGATCCAAGCATTATCCCTTTGCATTGGTTGATGCCTTCTCCAGGGCTTCTTGAACAAACCAGAGTTTTCACATCCAGCTTCCATCCTTCTTTCATACAGAGGAGTCCAGAACTGGCAAATGCTTGTTTTTAAACTACTAGGAAGGCCATTGTGAGGAAGGAAGACGAGATTTCACCTAAGAAATATAATTCATCAGAGCTTACTCGCTTGTTCTGCTGTCTGCATTGCTACAAGGTCTCATAGCAACCACTGTAAGAGCTTCCAATAAAAACGCAGCTTGTTTCCTTCCTTCCCTCCCTTCTCGATATTCCTTTATTATCCTCTATCTTCCTTTTTGAATACCTATAAGCTATGCATCACTTGGGAACTATTCACCTTTAGGCAACCTGAGACTTTACTTTGGGAATTAATGGACAGAGAGTCAGGGGAAAAAGCCACCAAGCTTTGTTTTTATATATATATGACTAGCTGGATACCCCTGCTAAACCATGTGATCAGGCAATGCAGAGGAAATCCATTGGCTCAGTGGTGGTCAGTGATTGAAACACATAAGGGAATATCGCTCCCACCGCCGTGAGTCTGTAAGCTGTTCCATAGATGGAAGATATAAACTTTTTGGTGAGGTACCGATGTTTAATAACATAAGGAGCCCTGGACTGCTCCTGAGTGAAGTGCCAGTTTGAAATGAGGTAATGGAATGAAAGGCAACTGGCAGTTGGAACAGAGTTCTTTTCAGGTGGGGAGGGGGAGTAGAACTCCTTAGCATCAGACTGTGTTAATTATTGCTAATTATATAAGAAATACTAATGACCTGATGGTCACCTCAAAAAATTCCTTTCTTAGTGCCAAACATATGTGCCAAATTTCAAGTTTGTAGGCTTTACATTTCTGGAGATTTCATGATGAGTAAGTGGTACTTGGGTTTATACATACATACATACGTACACACACACACACACACACACACACACACACACACACACAATCTGCAGAGAGATGATTACAAGCTCAAAAATGGAAATGTTTGCCACACCACCCATAATCAACAAACCTTCTTTCTCCTACAACAACCCTGTGAAGTGGGATGGTCTAGGAGAGAGGGACTGGCCTAATGTCACCCAGTCGGCTTTCATGGCTAAGGCAAAACTAGAACTCACAGTCTCCTGGTGATTGGCACAAAATCACCCAACTGGCTTTCATGCCTAAGGTAGAACTAGAATTCACTGTTTCCTGGTGACTGGCTCAAAGTCCCCCAGCTGACTCTCATGGCTAAGGCAATGTTGGAAGAAGAATCAATCTGTTTCAGTTCCAAAATGAAAGAAAGACACTGGAGACAAAATGCAGGCTGGAGGCTGATTGGAAAGATGGTTTAACGATGAAGCAGAACCACATGGATGATTATGGGCAGCTGACCACATGGAGTTGAGAGTGGGAGGTTTTTATACCTTCTCTTGGCCTTTGCACATGAGCTTCCTGTTCCTGTGGAAGAACATGTGTTCTATTGGCTGTTGTAGGAGTTATGTAGGGGTCATAGCTGGCTCTATGGGCAAAGTACAAATCCTAAGTGTTTGTCTGATTGGTTGAAGTTCGGTCTGCTCTCAGATGATGCAATGAAGGAGCATGTTTTCCAAAAGGGTGTTGGTCAATTCCTATTATGGCTTAATGGCTTTGTCCTGGTTTGGATCTTGACTGAGAGCTAATCCTATCATTCTGCCTTTGTTCAGTTCTTGCTGCAGGGAGTAATGGATTACCAAATCTGCATTTCTAAAAGTTGCCCCAGCTTAGTATCTGTTTGAGGCAGAAAGCTGGAGCTCTGAGTTTCTGTCTCCCTTTAATATTTTTTATTTCTCTTTTAGGGGAAATACTTTATCCTGCCTTTTCTATTATTATTGCCTGTGGGTCTCCGGGTACGCTTCAAGGTGCTAGTCGTCACCTACAAAGCCCTTCATGGTATTGGATCTGGGTACTTGAGAGACCGCCTACTGCCAATTACCTCCACTAGACCAATAAGATCCCACAGACTAGGCCTCCTCCGAATTCCATCTGCCGGCCAGTGTCAACTGGCGACTACCCGGAGGAGGGCCTTCTCTGTGGCTGCTCCGACCCTCTGGAACGAACTCCCCGTGGAGATTCGTACCCTCACCACCCTCCAGGCCTTCCGCACAGCCCTTAAAACCTGGCTGTTCCGACAGGCCTGGGGCTAAGACTCGCTGCCCCACTTTGAATGGTATGATTGTTGTGTTTTTTTAAACTATGTATGGCTTTTTATGTTTTTTGTAATTCTGTTTGTATTTCCCCTCCCTTTTGAGTTGTGAGCTGCCCTGAGTCCCCTTAGGGAAAAGGGCCAGTCGACACTGGCATACAAATAAAATTAAACCAAACCAACCAAACCATTATTCTTCAAAATGTTTCTATCAGGGTTCCAAATGGCATCCAAAAGTAAATCAGAGTCCAAGGCAAAATATTGCTCAAAGTTCCCATTTATTAAGAGACCCATGTTGGCATACCTGGGAAAACCTGAACTTGAAAACTTTCCAGTTTTCCCCACCCAATTGAAAGTTCAAGTCTTCCCCCCACACCCACAAGTCCATCCCATGGCCCAATCTTCCACAGCCATGCTGGCAGTTCCAGTCAGGTGCAGAGGTGCAAAGACAAAGGATGACCTTGGTTTTCTAGAAAGAATGCTGTTATGGCTACATATCATCTAACTCCATACAATCCCCCCCCTCCCATTTCCCCACAATAGAAAAGGCATAGTAGAATAATAGAAAGTGTGGCAGGCCAAAGACCCAAAAGAAAATAGGGCTGCAGGCCTGCCAACTTCATTCTTCTAGGAGTGGGGAGGGGGTGGCTTCCCACAGCAGGTTTTAAATTCAGGGTCTCCTGCTTTCTAGCCCGCTCTTAACCACTAAACCGAATTGCCTCTTTACTTGTATGCTTACAAACATACGCTTGTATGTTTAAGTGTATGCATGGATGGATTTCAGCCTTTTTCCTTCCTATTTTCCTGATAACAGAATAACATGGAAGAGACCATGGAGTCTTCTAGTCCATTCCCTGCTTAAGCAGGAGACCTGATAGCATTTCGGACAAAGTCTCAAAGCTTGTGTGTACTTATAAGTACAATTATTGGAAGAAATGTCCATCTGGTTTAATTCCAAGCTGGGAGAAAGACACTGGAAGCATGGAGGCGGATTGGAAAGAAGGTTTTGTGATGAACAGAACCAACAGCAGTTCTGGGACAGTTGACCAATTGGTTTGAAGAGCACTTGAATTTTTATAAGTATCAGAGATGCTGCTGGCGGGTGGAGCAATGTCTGAAAATGCCCTTAGGAAAATTGTGCAATGTAGTGAGCTCCGAATCTTCTGCTAAATGGCAGTGGGTTAATCCTATTATGTCCTGAAGGATCATGTCCTGTTCTTCTTAATCCCATCACCCTGGAGCTGGAGGTCTTTTGTTTTGTAAGATAGGATGGCCCAGTCTTTCTCAATGGGCACAAAATATCTGCTGGGGATTACCAAGAAAAACTGAGTCTGCTTTCTGCCCATGACCCGACAAGAGCGCGAACGTCATAAGCGCGCCGACAAAACCGTGGCGCTAAAACCGCAATGTCAACAGCGCGCCGACAGAAGCGCGCCGACAGAAGCGCAATTTAAGTTAAGGTAAGGTTTAGGGTTAGGTTTAGGGTTAGGTTCAGGGTTAGGTTCAGGGTTAGGTTCAGGGTTAGGTTTAGGGTTAGGTTTAGGGTTAGGTTTAGGGTTAGGTTTAGGGTTAGGTTTAGGGTTAGGTTTAGGGTTAGGATTAGGGTTAGGGTTAGGTTTAGGGTTAGGTTTAGGGTTAGGGTTAGGGTTAGGTTTAGGTTTAGGTTTAGGGTTAGGTTTAGGGTTTGCTTTAAGGTTAGGGTTAGGTTTAGGGTTAGGTTTAGGGTTAGGTTACGGCGCGCTTCTGTCGGCGCGCTGTTGTCGGTGCGCTTCAGGGCTCATTCGTCGCTCATTCGTCGTGCGGTTTTGTCGGTGCGGTTTTGTCACCGCGGTTTAGTGAGGCGCGCTTTTGTCGTTCGAGCATTTGTGGTGGAACCCTTTCTGCCTCTAAAAAAACAAACATGTTTCTCTATTTCTCATTTAGGGAAATATAACATTCTGCCTTTGTTGTTGTTAGTTGCAAAGTCATGTCCGACCCATTGCAACCTCAATGTTCCTCCAGGCCTTCCTGTCCTCTACCATCCTCTGGAGTCCATTTAAGCTCACTCTGACTGCTTTGGTGACTCCATCCAGCCACCTCCTTCTCTGTCGTCCCCTTCTTCTTTTGCCCTCCATTGTTCCCAGCATGAGGCTCTTCTCCAGTGAGTGTTTCCTTCTCATTAAGTGGCCAAAGGATTTGAGTTTCCTCTTCAGGATCTGGCCCTCTAAAGAGCAATCACGGTTGATTTCCTCTAGGACCAACCGGTTGGATGGCCTTGCTGTCCAAGGGACTCGCAGGAGTCTTCTCCAGCACCAGAGTTCAAAGGCCTCCATTTTTTGGTGCTCAGACTTTCCTATGGTCCAACCTTCACAGCCATCCATTGCAACTGGGAAAACCGGAGCCTTGACTAGACACACTTTTGTTGGCAAGGTGATGTCTCTGCTTTTTAGTATGCTGTCTAGATTTGCCATAGCTTTCCTCCCCAGGAGCCCTTTTTTTTAAAAAAAAAAATATTCCTCAAATGTCATTCTTCTAGGAGAGTGTGTGTGGCTTCCCACTCAAAATATACAGTATTTGTTTCAGGTCTTGGAAATGTAAATAACCCCAAACTGAATGAGGATCAGCTGTGAAACATGGAGAAGGAAAAAGAAAAAGAAAAGGAGACCCAGATCAAGGGGTTGAAATAACAGGCTTCAAAATCTAGGAAGAAATTGTTTTTTCGATGTTTGGCTTTAAGAAGAACAGGCTATGATGAGATACCAGGATGGAGCTTATCAAATACCCCAAAGAATCTCACACAGAAGAAGGTCAGCCTCCCCTCTTTCTTTCCCACAAAGCAAAATGGGGGTTTGATATGGGGGGGGGGACCAGTTACCAAGGAAATGAACACTGCAGAATCAACGCCAGACAGTTTTCGGTTTGCAATGCTTCCCTGGTCAGAGATTAGAAGAAAGAGGATGGAAGGATTCTGTGCTTTTGTTATTAATGCAGAGGAGGGAGGGGAGAAGATCCATCTTTTGTAACTATTGCAAAGAAAATTGTGTGGGGTAGTTATTCCGAAGCCTCAGGATGTCTCTGTAGATTGAACTTCCTTTGGCCCTCCCTACTCTTTCTTTCTCTTTCTTTCTTTCTTTCTTTCTTTCTTTCTTTCTTTCTTTCTTTCTTTCTTTCTTTCTTTCTTCTCTCTCTCTCTCTCTCTTCTCTCTTTCTCTCTTTCTTTCTTTTTTCCTTCCTTCTTCCTTTCCTCCCCTGCCTTCCCTTTTTCACTTTCTTGCCTTTATTATTTCTACAAATAACACAAGGCAGTGAACATATCCAACATGTTCTTCTTTCTCTTATTTCCCCCACAACAACAACTCTGTGAGGTGGGTTGAGAGTGACTGTCTGAAAGTAACCCAGTAGGTTTTCATACCTGAGGTGGGGTTTGAGTTCAGGGTGTCTTGCTTTCTAGCCTTGTGCCTTAAAACCCCTACCCTTCCTTGCCTGCCTCCCATTTCCCTTCCTTCCTTCCTTCCTTCCTTCCTTCCTTCCTTCCTTCCTTCCTTCCTTCCTTCCTTCCTTCCTCTTTCTTTCTTTCTTTCTTTCCTTCCTCCTTCTTTCCCTCCCTGCCTCCCATTTCCTTTCCTTCCTCTTTTCTTTCTTTCTTTCTTTCTTTCTTTCCTTCCTTCCTTCTCTCCCTCCCTCCCATTCTCCTTCTATTCTTTTCTTCCTTCCTTCCTTCCTTACCTCCCATTTCCTTTCCTTCCTCTTTCTTTCTTTCTTTCTTTCTTTCTTTCTTTCCTTCCTTCCTTCCTTTCTTCTCTCCCTCCCTCCCATTCTCCTTCTTTCTTTCCTTCTTTCTTTCCTTCTTCCTTCCCTTCCTTCCTCTTTCTTTCTTTTCTTTCTTTCCTTCCTTCTCTCCCTCCCTCCCATTCTCCTTTTTTCTTTCCTTCTTCCTTACTCTTTCTTTCTTTCTTTCTTTCTTTCCTTCCTTCCTTCTTTCCTCTCTCCTTCTCCCTCCAGCCCCCTCTCTCTCCCATTCTCCTTCCTTCCCTTCTTCTTCCCTCCCTCTTTCTCCTTCCTTCCCTCCTTCCCTCCCTCCCTTCTTTTTTCTGGTTGAGATGACATTTTCATTAATTATCTATCCCAGAAATAAAACCAATGTATGCAGGCTAAGCCTTCCTTTTATATAAGCAGTGCGTAGGGGAAGCTGAACATTTCTTCATCTGCATAGCATGGCATTTTATTCTGAATTGGATTTGCAATTGTGAATGCTCTTTCTGAAAACACAATGGTAGAAATATATTCATCAGTGTTCACCATTTCGCCAGCCCCGGCCTGCTTCTGCATTTCACATGTTCATGAATGTATTTGCTGTAGGCAAAAAAGAGGCTCCTATTTCAGCCTGTTTGATATGGAAAAAGCTCTTCCATTTACAGCAGATGGAGAGAGAGAGAGAGAGAGAGAGAGAGAGAGAGAGAGAGAGAGAGGGAGGGAGGGAGGGAGGGAGGGAGGGAGAGAGAGAGAGAGAGAGAGAGAAGAATTTACTGTAATCACAATGGCAGGGGAGAATTTTCGATGTAGTCTTGCAGAAGCATGAATACAAAACTTGCTGTTATGACAACAAGCAATCAGTTTGCAGACTATGTACTGTGAAGCCTGGATATGGGTTACCCTGTAAAGTAAGAGATTATTATTATTATTATTATTAGTCTCGGAAAAGGAGGAAAGCAGAAGGAAAACAAAGAAGGGCAGGAGGAGGAGGAAGAAGAGAAGAAAGAGGAGGGGGAAACAAGAAGAGAGAAGAAGGGAAGGAAGAGAGAAAAGTAATGCAAAAAGAGGAGAGGAAGTTGTAGGAATTGGGTATGTTACAGAAGCTACAGAAGTGGCAGGACTTATATATGTCTAGTCTGATGTAAAGAAGGAGGGGAAATATGATAGCCGTGTTCCAATATCGGAGGGGTTCCTACAAAGTCAAGGGAGTCAATTTATTTTCCAAAGCACCAGAGGGCAAAGACAAGAAACAATGGATGGAAACTAATGAAGGAGAGAAACAACCTGGAATTGAGAAATTACCTAACGGTGAGAACAATTAACCAGTGGAATGACTTGCCTTCAGAAGTTGTGGGTGCCCCATCACTGGAGGCTTTCAAGAAGAGACTGGTCAACCATTTGTCTGAAACAGTGTAGACCAGGAGTGCCAAAATCACGTCATCCCAGCGGTGTCACATGACACATCACAAATTTCCCACCCCCTTCACTAAATCGGAGGTGGGCGTGGTCAGTGAGTGATGCATCCCGCCCGCAGGCCACGAGTTTGACAGCTCTGGTGTAGACTCTCCCGCTCATGCAGGGGGTTGGACTAAATGACCTCCAAGGTCCCTTCCAACTCTGTTATTCTATGTGCTAAGAAAGTGACCCAGGATGGAATTGAAGCTGCCCATTCAGAAGCATCGTAGCCAACTTTAATAGCAACATGTAAAAGGACTTTCTCCCAATGGCTCAAAAGGGATTGAGGGAATTCCATTTGTTGATCAAGAGGGATGCCATCAACTTTCAAGAATAAAATAGAATAACAGAGTTGGAAGGGACTTTGGAGGAACTTCTAATCCAAACCCTTGTTTAGGCAGGAAACCCCATACCATTTCAGACAATTGGTTGTCCAATCTCTTCTTAAAAACTTCCAGTGTTGTGGAATTCACAACTTCTGGAGACAAGTTGTTCCACTGATTAATTGTTAGGAAATTTCTCCTTAGTTCTAAGTTGCTTTTCTCCTTGATTAGTTTCCACCCATTGCTTCTTGTTCTACACTCAGGTGCTTTGGAGAATAGTTTGACTCCCTCTTCTTTGTAGCAACCCCTGAGCAATAGCAATAGCAATAGCAGTGGACTTATATACCGCTTCATAGGCCTTTCAGGCCTCTCTAAGCGGTTTACAGAGAGTCAGCATATTGCCCCCAACAATCTGGGTCCTCATTTTACCCACCTCGGAAGGATGGAAGGCTGAGTCAACCCTGAGCCGGTGAGATTTGAACCGCTGACCTGCTGATCTAGCAGTAGCCTGCAGTGCTGCATTTAACCACTGCGCCACCTTGGCTCTTGAGATATGGAAAGACTGCTATTATGTCTCCCCTAGTCCTTCTTTTCATTAAATTAAACATACACAGTCCCTGCAACCGTGTTTTAGCCTCCAGTCCTCTAATCCTCTTTGTTGCTCTTCTCTGCACTCTTTATAGAGTCTCCACATCATTTCTACATCGTGGCGACCAAAACTCAATGTAGTATTCCAAGTGTGACCTCACCAAGTGGTAAATAAAGTGGTTATAAAGTGGTATTAACACTTCACATGATCTTAATTCTGTCTCTCTGTTTATGCAGCCTAGAACTGTGTTGGCTTTTTTGGCAGTGGCTGCACACAGCTGGCTCATATTTAAATGATTGTCCACTAGGACTTCAGATCCACAAAAAAGAAACATGTCATTTTCTACAGCCTGTTTTATACTTTAGGCTTACGTTCAGTTTCTTAATAATCCTGGGAGGATCCTGGGAAAGTCTGGTGCCATTTGTGGGTGGCAAAGAAAATAAAAAAGCTGATCGAAATGTTAAGCCACTGAATTTTAATACCTCTGTTGACCTTTCACAGCATCTTTTTAGCTCTTCTATTCTCAGTTTTCAAAGTGTGCTCCAACATATCCAATAATCTTATTATAGAGGAGAAAAGCTCCTTAAGAAATAATGTGATTACTAATCTCACAGCAGAGGGCAATTATTTATTCTTCCAAAAATTAATTGATTTGCTTCCAAATTGCAAAGTATCTTATTTGTGCATTCTTAAGAGTATTTCAAGTGGGTAAAAAACAGGGAAAAATGGGGGAAAACAGAGCCAGATTGATATAATGGTTAAGGCACCAAGCTAGAAACCAGGAAATTGTGAGTTCTAGTTTTTCTCCTTAGGTATAAAAGATGGCAGGGGGGATTTCCAGCCAATCACTGGAAGGCTTCTGTGTTCTCTTTCCACCTCAGCATGAAAGCTGATTGGGCCAATCCTGAGGAGAGAGGGAGTACTAGTCACGCCCTTGGCATGAGAATTGTTTGGGTGACTTGTGGCCAATCACTAGGAGACAGTGAGTTCTAATTCTGTCTTATCAATAAAATGCACCTGGGGGACTTTGGATCAATCACCAAGAAGCTGTGATCCTAGTCCTGCTCTAGGCATGAAAGCCAACTGGGTGACTTTAGGCCAATCACCAGGAGACAGGGCATTCTAGTCCCGCCTTAGGCATGAAAAGCAGATGGGTGGCTTTGGGCCAATCACCAGGAGATGGGGAGTTCCGAGGTGGCGCAGTGGTTAAATGCAGCACTGCAGGCTACTTCAGCTGACTGCAGTTCTGCAGTTCGGCTGTTCAAATCTCACCGGCTCAGGGTTGACTCAGCCTTCCATCCTTCCGAGGTGGGTGAAATGAGGACCCAGATTGTGGGGGTGATATGCTGACTCTGTAAACTGCTTAGAGAGGGCTGAAAGCCCTATGAAGCGGTATATAAGTCTAACCGCTATTGCTATTGCTATAGTTCTAGTCCTACTTTACGTATGAAAGCTGGCTGGGTGATTTTGGGCCAATCAACAGATGACAGTGAGCTTTAGTCCTGCTCTAGGCATGAAAACTGGGTGTCCCACACTCTCAGCCCAAGTGTCCTCACCAAATTGCTGTTAGGGGAAAAATAGGAGGAGGAAGGAGCATAAGGTATGTTTATTACCTTGAGTATTTATAAAAATAAATGAATAAATAAATCCTCCTTTGATCCTAGGAACTGAAGTAAAAGTGACAGAACCAACAGTCTAACCACAGTGAAAGTCAGAGAAGAAGAACAACGAAGTGATTTATTATTATTATTGTACAATTGTATCACAGCGGCCAGTTGTTTCGCCGGATTTGGCATTGGTTACTAGTCGGGCCCCACCCAGGGGCCTAGGACGTCGTAACGTATTTTCGTAATATGCGTGCAGATCCAAGCAGTGCGGCTTTTTGTATTTGACTGATGGTGATTTTGTCAATTTTTAACTGTTTTAAATGTAATTCCAGTGCTTTTGGAATAGCACCCAGTGTGCCAATTACTACTGGAATTATCACTGCTGGTTTGTGCCATAGTCGTTGAATTTTGATTTTTAAGTCCTGGTATCTTGCGATTTTTTCAAGTTCCTTCTCGGCGACCCTGCTATCACCTGGTATTGCAATGTCTATGATTGTGACCTTGTTTTTCTCAACCAGTGTGATGTCTGGTGTATTATGCGCCAGTATTTTGTCCGTTTGTATACGGAAATCCCACAAGATCTTGACCATCTGATTTTCGGTGACTTTTTCAGGCTGATGTTCCCACCAGTTTGTTGCTGTTTTAATATTATAATTTTTGCACAAATTCCAATGGATCATTTGTGCTACTGAATTGTGCCGCAATTTATAATCAGTCTGTGCGATTTTTTTACAGCAGCTGAGTATGTGATCAAGAGTTTCATCAGCTTCTTTGCAAAGTCTGCATTTGGCATCATCAGAGAATTTTTCGATTTTGGCCTTAATGGCATTTGTGCGGATAGCTTGTTCTTGCACAGCCAGGATTAGTGACTCTGTTTCTTTCTTTAATGTACCTGTTGTTCACCATAACCAAGTTTGTTCACTGTCCACTTTATTTTTTATTTTTTCCAGAAATTGGCCATGCAGTGCTTTGTTCTGCCAACTCTCCATTCTTGATTTTATCACATTTTTTCTGTATTCTTGTTTCGTCTGTTGGGCCTTCAGTAGATTTTTGTTCTTTACTTCGATTAATAGATGTTCTTTACTTTCTTTTAAATAATCAGCCAGTGCATGTTTTTCTTCTTCAACTGTTTGCTTCACTTGTAATAATCCTCTGCCACCTGATTTTCGGGGCAGATATAGTCTATTAGTATCACCACGTGGATGTAAACTGTAGTGCATTGTCATTAGTTTCCTGGTTTTTCGATCCAAAATGTCCAAATCAGCTTTATTCCGTATATTAAATCGCCTTTGATCTGCTAGTCGTTGTTCACTAACATTTGAATCTGGATATTGTTCTTTCCATAATTCATACATTCCCTTTAAATAACCTCTTTTTTCTAGCTCTGAGTTGTAGTAACAGGCCATTATGGCACGGTTTTCATCTGCACTATATTTTTGTCATTTTGTTGGCTGGTCCACTTGTAGCCCACTTGTCGACGGATGTCCAGGGACCCCAACATCCACCGCGGCCCTTGTTAACCCGCACGATGACCGATGCGGTATAAAATTTTTATTCGTTTCTTTCACCATATTGTATGGGTTGGCAGGGTTTTTTTATGGGGCCACTTGCCAACCTGACCCCAACCCTCCTCCTTTTTCATCCGGGCTTGGGACCGGCAATGGCGGAGTTGTTGTTGTTGTTGTTGTTGTTGTTGTTGTTGTTGTTGTTATTATTCAAAAGGAAATAATAGCCAGTTATGACCCGCTGAACAACTAAATGGCAAATGGTGATCTCTGAGAAAAATTATAATATACTAATTAAGATCCAGGCATGTGGCGTGAAATCTGGAAGGATTTCATATGGATTTGCATACAAATGTAGATGCAAAAACCTCATATTTTGCTGAATAAGCCTGGTGGAAATGCTCCAGAGAGTAAATAAATATTTGGAGGAGCATTTTCTTCCTGCATTAAGGGAAAACAATCCTTTTATAGTAGAAGTATTGTAACATCCACGAATCTGATATAAAGGGGAATGAACACAATTTTACTTAAATTCAGAACTTTTATAATAATATCAAAGCACCAGTTTGGTTTAGTGGTAAACCCATTAGGTTAGAGAGCAGGAGATTGGGGGTTCAAGTCCTAACTTAGGCATGATTGGGTGACTTTGGGCCAATCAAAACCAGGAGACAGTGAGTTCTAGTCCCACCTTAGGCATGAAAGCTATCAGGGTAACTTTGGGCCAATCACCAGGAGACAGTGAGTTCTAGTCCCACCTTAGGCATGAAAGCTGGCAGAGTAACTTTATTTCACCTCACAGGGTTTTTGTTGTAGGAAAAATTAGGAGTGGGGGAGGTGTGTTGGATGTGCTCACCACCTTGAGTTATTTGTAAAAATAGTAAAGGTGGGATACAATAAAATAAAAATAAATCAATTAATATATATATATATATATATATATATATATATATATATATATATATATATATATATATACACACACACATACATACATACATACATACATACATACATACATACACACACACACACACACAGACACACACACCCTGGTACAAGTGGAAGGAGGGGTGGGGGGAGGAAGGAGGAGAAGGGAGGAGAATGGAGGAGGAGGAGGAGGAGGAGGAGGAGGAGGAGGAGGAGGAGGAGGAGGAGGAGGAGGAGTATTGAAAGACAAGAAACCATCCATTGTTTCTTGTCTTGCCTTTTGTTGCTTTGGAAAATAGAATAGAATAGAATACCAGAGTTGGAAGGGACCTTGGAGGTCTTCTAGTCCAACCCCGTGATTAGGCAGGAAACCCTACACCACTTCAGACAAATGGTTATCCAACATCTTCTTAAAAGCTTCCAGTGTTGGATTGTTCACAACTTCTGGAGGCAAGTTGCTGCCCTGATTAATTGTTCTCACTGTCAGAAGTTCTTAGTTCTAAGTTGCAAATTAGTTCTAAGTTGCTTCTCTCCTTGATTAGTTTCCACCCATTGCTTCTTGTCCTGTCCCCAGGTGCCTTGGAGAATAGTTTGACTCCCTCTTCTTTGTGGCAACCCCTGAGGTATTGGAAGACTGCTATCATGTCTCCCCTGGTCCTTCTTTTCAATAAACTAGACATACCCAGCTCCTGCAACCGTTTTTCATATGTTTTAGCCTCCAGTCTTGAAGCTTGACCCCCTCTTTTTTGTGGCAGCCCCTCAAATATTGGAGCATGTTTAACACATTAATTTAGGCTTTTGCATATTGCGAGCCACCCAGACACTGGATGAGATGTGCAGCCAAACAAATCAAAATAATAACGCCTCTCATTTTCACTTCAAAAGATGGAACCCTTTTTGCTGCTTTTCACAGAATCTGCCAATGAAACATTTCCAAGAACTGGATTTCCTGCCCCGAAATGGATGAAGGTTCATTTCAAACTCCCTTTCTTCTTTCATTTAATCTCTGGAAATCTCCTTTCATCTAACTTAAAAGATGGGGCCCTATTAAGCAGCCTTCTTCGTCATTTGAATCCCAGCAGAGAGAGATGCTGTTTTATAACTTGTCCAGGCAAATTTCTTTGGGAACCTACCGAGTGCAAATAGAAAATACAGCATCTATTACAGCATCCAATGGCTTAAGGAAATTAACCTGGATTGTCCATTTCGTATCTCAAAGTTAGCAGCGATGTCCCATCAACTTTAATAACAGAATAACAAGAGTTGGAAGGGACCTTGGAGGTCTTCTAGTCCAGCCCCCTGCACAAGGTGGAGAACCTATACCATTTTAGATAAGTGACTTTCTGGACTCTTCTTAAAAACATCCAGTGATGGAGCACCCACAGTTTCTGGAGGCAAGCTGTTCCACTGGTTAATTGTCCTCACTGTTAGGAAGTTTCTCTTTAATCCCAGATTGCTTCTCTCTTTGATTAGTTTCCAACAATTGTTTCTTGTTCTGTCCTCTGGTGCTTAGGAGAATAATTTGATCCCATTTCTTTGTGGCAGCCACTCAAATGTTTTGTTTGTTGTTGTTTGTTTGTTTATTATATTTATATGCCGCCCTTTTCCCCCGAAGGGGACTCAGGGCGGCTCACAACTCAAACCAGGGAAGAGGGATACAGACAAAAAATTAAAAATTAAAAAACGAAACATAACAATGCATAATTTAAAACACACAACAGTCATACCATTCGAGACGGGGGCAACAGCTCTTTGGCCCCAGGCCTGTCGGAAGAGCCAGGTTTTAAGGGCTTTGCGGAAGGCCTGGAGGGTGGTGAGGGTTCGAATCTCCACGGAGAGCTCGTTCCAGAGGGTCGGAGCATGATAGCAGCTGGAACACTGCTATCATGTCCTCCCTAGTCTTTCTTGTCACTACACTAAAGGTAAAGGTTCCCCTCACATCTATGTGCTAGTCATTCCCAACTCTAGAGGGCGGTGCTCATCTCCTTTTCAAAGCCGAAGAGCCAGCACTGTCCGAAGACATCTTCATGGTCATGTGGCTGGCATGACTGAATGCTAAAGGTGCACGGAACACTATTACCTTCCCACCAAAGGTGGTTCCTATTTTTCTACTTGCATTTCACATGCTTTCAAACTGCTAGGTTGACAGAAGCTGGGAAAAGTAACGGGAGCTCACTCCATTACGGGGCACTAGGGATTCGAACCACTGAACTACCAACCATTCTGATCGGCAAGTTCAGCATATTAGCCACTGAGCCACCATGTCCCTTTCTCTACACTAGCCAAATTGAAACCCTGCTGCCGTTCTTCATATGTTTTAGCCTCCAGGCCTTTGGTCATCTTAGTTGCTCTTCTCATATCTCTATTTATATCATTAATTATCATTGGGTTGATGACTTCATAGCACATGTGACATCATTGGGGTTAGGCTTTCATTGACGATGAATGAAGTTCTATCTCCCAAGAATATAGGGACAAATTCAAGGCCAGTCAATGATGTCAAAACATGATTGAGTGATTGACATAATACAATACAATACAATACAATACAATACAATACAATACAATACAATACAATACAATACAATACAATACAATACAATACAATACAATAGTAGAGTTGGAAGGGACCTTGGAGATTCGGACCCTCACCACCCTCCAGACCTTCCGCGTCGCTCTTAAAATCTGGCTGTCCCGGCTGGCCTGGGGTTAAAGACTCTAACCCCACTCGAATTGTATGTCTGTTGTGTTCTTAAATGAGGTAGTGTTTTCATGTTGTAAATTGTTTGTCCTTCCCCCCCCCCTTTTGAACTGTGAGCCGCCCTGAGTCCCCCCAGGGAAAAGGGCGGCATACAAATAAAGCGAAACTAAAACTAAACTAAACTTCTAGTCCAACCCCCTGCCTAGGCAGGAAACCCTATACTGTTTCAGACAAATGGATATTCAACATCATCTTAAAGACTTCCAGTGTTGGGGCATTCACAACTTCTGGAGGCAAATTCTGTTCCACTGATTAATTGTTCTGACTGTCAGGAAATTTCTCCTCAGTTCTAAATTGCTTCTCTCCTTCATTAGTTTCCACCCATTGCTTCTTGTCCCGCCCTCAGGTGCTTTGGAGAATAGCTTGATTCCCTCTTCTTTGAGACAATCCCTGAGAAATTGGACGACTGCTATCATGTCTCCCTTGGTCCTTCTTTCTATTAAACTAGACATACCCAGTTCCTTCAACCGTCCTTCATATGTTTTAGTCTCCAGTCCCCTGATCATCTTTATTGCTCTTCTCTGCACTCTTTCTAGAATCTTAACATCTTTTCTACATCATGGTGACCAAAACTGAATGCAGTATTCCAAGTGTGGCCTTACCAAGGCATAATAGTTCTTTTAAAAACTGCCCAAATTACTATTAAATGTTGTCTTTCTTCAAGGAACAAAGCTACCAAGGCAGGAATTCATGGTGGGGAAAACCATTGTATCAGCAAAATTCTGTTCCTGCCAAGATGCCTCAAAATCTTGGATCAAACTTAGAAGACAAAGCCTTGGAGTTTACGTTCTGGAATTTTTGATGTCGGTATACTGCAGTGGATAATCTCCTACATGCACGTGACTTTATCCTCAACTGCAAAATAAATATGATATTTTTTTCCCCTAGTGATGTCTGCGAGACTTCTCCTAAGTTCACCAAATCCTGAATAAGTAGTTAAGTACCTAGAAAGCAGAGATTTATAACTCTGCCTGAAGCAGAGTCTGACACTTCACAGAGCTGGCCCCCATTTTGAAAAGGAGAAAAAAAAATACAAATTGATAGGTTAGATTTCAGGAAGGAATTATCTTGTGTGTGTGTGTGTGTGTGTGAGAGAGAGAGAGAGAGGGGGGGGGGAGAGAGATGATAGTCTGGCAGCTAGGCAGATAGATATGAGATAGATGGATGGATGGATGGATGGATGGATGGATGGATGGATGGATGGATGGATAGATAGATAGATAGATAGATAGATAGATAGATAGATAGATAGATAGATAGATAGATAGATAGATAGATGATAGGCAGGCAGCTTGGGTGGGAGGGAGGGAGAGAGAGAGAGAAAGAGAGAGAGAGAGAGAGAAAGAGAGAGAAAGAGAGAGAAAGAGAGAGAGAGAGATGATAGTCTGGCAGCTAGGCAGATAGATAGATATGAGAGATGGATGGATGGATGGATGGATGGATGGATGGATGGATGGATGGATAGATAGATAGATAGATAGATAGATAGATAGATAGATAGATAGATAGATAGATGATAGGCAGGCAGCTAGGGAGGGAGGGAGAAAGAGAAAGAGAGAGAGAGATGATAGTCTGGCAGCTAGGCAGATAGATAGATATGAGATGGATGGATGGATAGATAGATAGATAGATAGATAGATAGATAGATAGATAGATAGATAGATAGATAGATGATAGATAGATAGATTGATGGATGATAGGCAGGCAGCTAGGGTGGGAGGGAGGGAGAGAGAGAGAGAAAGAGAGAGAGAAAGAGAGAGAAAGAGAGAGAGAGAGATGATAGTCTGGCAGCTAGGCAGATAGATAGATATGAGATAGATGGATGGATGGATGGATGGATGGATGGATGGATGGATGGATGGATAGATAGATAGATAGATAGATGATAGGCAGGCAGCTAGGGAGGGAGGGAGGGAGGGAGAAAGAGAAAGAGAGAGAGAGAGAGAGAGAGGGAGGGAGAATCCTATCGAGAAGAGAATTCTTTTTATTGGCCAAGTGTGACTGGACACACAAGGAATTTGTCTTTGGTGCAGATGCTCCCGGTGTACATAAAAATACAAGATACATTTGTCAAGAATCATAACCACACTTAATAATAGTCATAGGGTACAAATAAGCAATCAGGAAACAATCAATATCAATATAAATCGTAAGGATGCAAGCAACAAAGTTAGAGTCCTGCAGTCATAAGTGGGAGGAGATGGGTGATAGGAAGGATGAGAAGACTAATAGTAATAGTAATGCAGCCTTAGTGAACAGTTTGTCAGTGGTGGAGGAATTATTTATTTAGCAGACTGATGGCATTTGGGAAAAACTGTTCTTGTGTCTAGTTATCTTGGTGTGCAGTGCCCTGTAGCATCTTTTGAGGGTAGGAGTTGAAACAATTTATTTCCCAGATGTGAGGGGTCTGTAGATATTTGACTCCTGCAGTGTACAGTGTCCTCAATGGAAGGCAGGTTGGCAGCAATTGTTTTTTCTCCAGTTCTGATTATCCTCTGAAGTCTGTGTCTGTCTTGTTAGGTTGTAGAACCAAACCAGACAGTTATAGAGGTGCAGATGACAGACTCAATAATTCCTCTGTAGAACAGAATCAGCAGCTCTTTCGGCAGTTTGAGCTTCCGGAGTTGGCGCAGAAAGAATATCCCATCCTAGCCTACTCTACCCTACTCTACCCTACCCTATCCTATCGCATTCTAATTTTTATTTTTTTATTATTTATTTTAAGCACTTAAACATATTGACAAAAACATACGCAAAACTTACAGACAACACCGGAACTGCACTTTTCTTCTCACAGTAGATATCTATCGGTGCATCTTTACAAGTATTGTCTCCTCCCTCTATACATTCTAAATTTTACACTTATGGTTCTTTTATTACTTACTCCTTTGCTCAACCATCTGTGTTTGGCCATTTGTATTAGACAGTCATTGTTACCCTTCTTCTATTGTATATCTTTTTTTCCAGTTTTATAAATCCTACTTTTCCTACTTTCTTATCACGGTTTCCTAATCCTTCTATAATACAAATTGGGTTTGTATCATAGTAATGTATCCTACTCTATTTATTCTAAGCGCACTGTCTCCTAGTGATTGGCCCAAAGTTAGAGCAGTTTGGTCTAGTTAGTAGATTATTATTATTATTATTATTATTATTATTATTATTATTATTATTATTAAAAAAATAAAAGCAGTGACGTTATAAACAACTGTGGGCCCTTCCATCGATTGCCAAAATGTAAAGAACACCCCGTCATCTTCAGAGCTGATATTGAAAAGAAACTGAGATTCTTAAGTCCACGTTTAAGAATTGATGGGGTGATTGGATGTATGGCTATTCCCCTAAGACCAAAGATGCTACTATTTCAGTTCCTGTTAGGAGACTGTCCAAATTAATCGTATGGTATCAGCACAAGGAAGCAGGTAGTTGCAATCGGTCAAATTTAATTGACAACCCAGTGGAACAAAAGGAATTTTGATTTTTGTGAGCTGCAAGCCTTGGAAACCTCCAATTAAATGCAGACAATTAAGATTAATTGGAAGAAGACTGAAGAAATCAGTGTGGGCTCACAAATGCATCGAGCTGCCCCATAATTAACCCAAGTATTAGCAAGTCCCCCAAATGCAATATTAAAAATACCTTAGAAGTTTGTCCATCATTTATCTTAATCGGCATTATTTGACTTTAAAAAGGATGATCCTTGGTAGAGAGAGGTTTTCTATTCATTGGCTGTTTTAAAAAGATGTACTTTGGACATAAAGTATTAGATACAAAACACTGTACCTTTGTTATATTATGTTTTTCCATACACTGAAAAGCAAAGATTGTATATGCAAAGCCTCCTGTGTTCCGATATGAATATCGAGCAATATCACTGTAGGATTATCTTTATCCTGCTCAAAGGTTTGACTCCATACAGGAGTTCTCAACTTAGAACAATTCACTTAGTGACTATTTGAAGTTAGAGCAGCACAGAAAAGAAAGAAAGAAAGAAAGAGAAAGAAAGAGAGAGAGAGAGAGAGAGAAAGAAAGAAAGAAAGAAAGAAAGAAAGAAAGAAAGAAAGAAAGAGGGATGAGGCAGGAAGGAGGAAAAATGAAGGGGAAGGAAGGGAGGAAGAGAGAAGTTAGGAAAGAAGGAAGATGGAAAGAAGGAAGGAAGGAGGGAGGAAAGAAAAAGAAAGAAGAGGGAGGGAGGGAGGAGGAAAAATGAAGGGGAAGGGAGGGAAAGAAAGAGAAGGAAGGAGGATGGAAAGAAGGAAGAAAGGAGGGAAGAAAAAGAAAAAGAAAGAA
Source organism: Thamnophis sirtalis (assembly GCF_051295495.1). Lineage (NCBI taxonomy): Eukaryota > Metazoa > Chordata > Lepidosauria > Squamata > Natricidae > Thamnophis > Thamnophis sirtalis. The sequence continues at coordinate 7,931,384 of NW_028261385.1, forward strand.
AAAGAAAGAAGAAAGAAAGAAAAAAAGAAAAATGGGGGGAGGGAGGAGGAAGGAAGAAGAAGAAAGGAAAAAGGATAGAAAGAAGGAAGGAGGGAAGAAAGAAAGAGAAAGAAAGAGAAAGAAAGAAAAACAAAGAAAGAAAGAAAGAAAGAAAGAGAAAGAAAGAAAGAAAGAAAGAAAGAAAGAAAGAAAGAAAGAAAGAAAGAGAAAGTCACCTCAATGGCCCTTTTTCCTAGAGAAAATAATTAAAAATACTTCTTCCATTTCTTTACTTCGCCACGCTTTCTTTGCAAAATCCCCCAAACTGATTCGCAACCCCCCTCCAGGCCCTACCTTCCATGGCTCAGAATTCTCCTTTCCCTTTTTCCTGCTCCCTCCGCTGGGCCAGGCCTGTTGCACCTTCCACCCGAAGGAAGACATCTTGAGCGGGTTGTAAATTGTGCCCGTAGAGAACACGATGTCACCCCTTACCTCCTGAAATTCCATTAACCTTCAGGAGGGCGGATGAAATTAAAAACAAAACAAAACCCTTCAAGGTGTTTGATAAACGGTCCTCTGTGAAGCTCAACCACATGGAGAACTTAAGGAAGGTCCATAGGGGTGAAATCACCTTAAACGTCATCCACAGATTTCGGTCTAAAACCCTTCTTAAACAGTTGGCTTCTGCTTTCTGGAGAAAGTTTCTCCTTTTAAAAAAAAAAGCCCTCCTTGTTCCGTTTGATGAATACTTGACAATATTTTGAGAACTCGGATGACAAGGTTTTAACTGTGATGGGCTGGTGATTTGCGATGCGAAGCTTCCAAGCGCCTAATAGAATGTGGATGGAGCAAATACAATATGTCAAATGAGAGCTACTACGAAGCAGAAACAACGAATATCTGTTTACCTTCTGTTGGGTTGTAAAATAAACCTTGATGGATATTTGAAACAAAGGGTGTTTTTTTTTAAAAAATAAAAAACATATTTTAATTTCTTTTATAAATAAACTGTTGTCTTGGTTTCCCCCCTTCACACCTTCTCTTATGCATAGTTCATTTTCCATCATATTTCCATTTCACATTTCAGCCATATTATTTTCTTTCCATATTTTCCAACTTAACTTTGATTTAGCAATAGCAGTTAGACTTATATACCGCTTCATAGGGCTTTCAGCCCTCTCTAAGCGGTTTACAGAGTCAGCATATTGCCCCCAACAACAATCCGGGTCCTCATTTTACCCACCTCGGAAGGATGGAAGGCTGAGTCAACCCTGAGCCGGTGAGATTTGAACAGCCGAACTGCAGAACTGCAGTCAGCTGAAGTAGCCTGCAGTGCTGCATTTAACCACTGCGCCACCTCGGATTTCTTCTTAATAGATAAACAATATCATTATTCGCCCCTCCATCTTAATCAAATTTTAACATTTCATTTCCATTGATTATTCTGTTTTACTATCGGTAACATATATCCTCAAATTTAATTTTGTATTGTAAACATTTCACTTAGTTAATTCTCCACAATTAATTGTATTAATCTGTTTTCCTCACATTACATTAGCTATATACCATTGGCAATATTTACTAAATTTCTTTCTATTCTACTAGTAAATCCTTTTCCTTCTTTCCTTCTTTTAACCATTTTCTCTTAGTCTCTCAGGAACTCAACTCCTCATATTTTTGTGATGTATATTTGAAGGCTCTTGGCAATTGTGAGGAGGATATGAGGATTTCTTGGCAGAAATCATCTGGCTCAGAAGTTTCTTGGTGGAATCATTTCTTCTTCAGCGTTCCAACGGTTTATTCTGGAAAAGAAAAAAAGTTTTCCCACAACGTAGATCTTGATCATGGTGGAAAGCTGGAGATTTGCGACAATCTACACTGTCGCATTATTTCCCCCCAAAGGAAATTCTGGTCTAATGAGAAATGGACAAACCCAATGGTTCCAGGCAGTTCTGAGGATTGGTGATCGCAGGAGATTTTGTCCGACAGAGAGAGAGAGTTTGACGCCAGCATTCAAGCTCATTTGTTACGTCGTCACAGATGATCAGATTTCCTGGGAAATCCCAAGACAGAATCACATATTAAGAGCTGTTAAACTATCAAGAATTTCCTTCCTTCCTCCCACCCTCCCTTCTGCTTTCTCCCTCCCTCCCTTCTGCTTCCTTCCTTTCATCCTCCTTCCTCATCTCCCTCCTTCCCTACCTCACCTTTGCTTCCTCCCTCCCTTCTGCTTCCTTCCTCTTTCCTTCCTTTCTCCATCCTTCCCTCCCTTCTGCTTCCTTCCTTCTTTGCTTCCTCTCTCCCTTTTCCCTACTTCCTTTCCTTCCCCCTCCCTTCTTCCTTCCTTTTTCATTTTTCCTTCCTCCCTCCTCCCTCCTTTCTTCCCTCCATTCTACTTCCTTCTTTGCTTCCTCCCACCCTCTCTCCCTCTCTATCTCCCTTCCTATCTCCCTCCCTCCCTTGCTCTCTTCCTCCCTCCTTCCCTATCTCCCTCCTTTCCTCTCTACCTCCCTCCTTCCCTCCCTTCATCCTTCCAAATTTGCCTTCCTTCTTCCTTCCATTTTCATTTTTCCTTCCTTTTTTCCTTCCTTCCTTCCTTCCGTTATCCTTCCTCCCTCCCTCCCTTCTGTCTCCTCCCGCCCTCCATCAAAAGAAATGCCTAAATAAGGCTCCTTTGGACCATATAAAATGAAACATACAGACGAGCTGGAAGTAAATTAAGGCATGTTTGGGACAAAAATTGCACACACAGAGATAATTCAGCTCCATGTCAGGAGCATAAAAGGTGCAGATCTGGAAATGTCTTTGAACTGCGACAGCTGGTTTCTCATCAGAGCTTAGAAACAGGATTTTTTGCATCCTTATTTTTGAATGCTTGAGACGGAGAAAATATCAGAGGGAAAGCCTGCAGCATTTTGATCCTGCAAGTTTTGATAAGGCAACGGAAGGCTCTTTGAACAAGGAAGCGCCCCCACAGGCATTCAAAATACAACTTAAAAGCCTTTTGGAATCAGCCTAATTAGCAATTCCTTATCCCTATTGTGAAAGGGACGCGGTGGCTCAGAGGCTAAGATGCTGAGCTTGTTGAACAGAAAGTCGGCAGTTCAACGGTTCGAATCCCCAGTGCTGTGTAATGGAGTGAGCTCCCGTTGCTTGTCCCAGCTTCTGCCAACCTAGCAGTTCGAAAGCACGTACAAAATGCAAGTAGAAAAACAGGAACCACCTTTGGTGGGAAGGTAGCAGCGTTTTGTGCACCTTTGGTGTTTAGTCATGCCGGCCACATGACCACGGAAATGTCTTCGGATAGCACTGGCTCTTCGGCTTTGAAACAGATGAGTACTGCCCCCTAGAGTATGGAACAACTAGCACATGTGCAAGGGGAACCTTTACCTTTACCTATCCCTATTACAACCACAGTTGAACCCAAAATTTCTGCTGTTAAATGAGACATCCATTAAGTTCACTTTGTCCCATTTTATGAGCTTTCTTGCCTTGGTTGTTAAGTGAATCACTGCAGTTGATAAGTTAGCAACCCGGTTGTTAAGTGAATCTGGCTTCCTCCATTGACTTTGCTGGTCAGAGGGTCGCAAAAGAGGATCACACAATAACAATAGCAGTTAGACTTATATACCGCTTCATAGGGCTTTCAGCCCTCTCTAAGCGGTTTACAGAGTCAGCATATCGCCCCCACAGTCTGGGTCCTCATTTCACCCACCTCGGAAGGATGGAAGGCTGAGTCAACCTTGAGCCGGTGAGATTTGAACCGCCGAACTGCAGTTAGCAGTCAGCTGAAGTGGCCTGCAGTACTGCACCCTAACCACTGCGCCACCTCGGCATAACCCCGGGACACTGGAACCGTCATAAATACGAACCAGCTGCCAAGCATCTGAATTTTCACATCACATGGTCATGGGGATGCTGGAAAGGTCGTAATGGTGAAAAAAGAAAGATCATAGGTCACTTGTTTCAGTGCCGTTGTAACTTTGAACAGTCACTAAATAAACTGTTGTAAGTTGAGGACTCACCACTTTCTCTTTCAAACCTCCTCATCTCTCTGGACAACTGACTGGATAAAAAGCCTGAGCTACATTGGCAGAATTATTATCCACCATAACATCACAAAGAGAACTTCTTTGGACGAAAACAGACCCCCTTACAAGGAAACAGTGAGGATGAGGACAATTAATCAGTGGAACAGCTTGTCTTCAGAAGTTGTGGCTGTTCCATCACTGGTGGGTTTTAAGAATTATAGTAACTGTGAAAGGGATCTTGGGTAACTATTTAAATAGGAGCCAGCTGTGTGCAGCAGCTTCCAAAAAAGCCAACACAGTTCTAGGTTGCATAAACAGAGGGATAGAATCAAGATCACGTGAAGTTTACCTCCACTAGACCAATTAGATCCCACAGACTAGGCCTCCTCCAAATTCCATCTGCCGGCCAGTGTCGACTGGCGACTACCCGGAGGAGAGCCTTCTCTGTGGCTGCTCCGACCCTCTGGAACGAACTCCCCGTGGAGATTCGTACCCTCACCACCCTCCAGGCCTTCCGCATAGCCCTTAAAACCTGGCTGTTCCGACAGGCCTGGGGCTAAAGACTCGCTGCCCCACTTCGAATGGTATGATTGTTGTGCTTTTAACTATGTATGGTTTTTATGTTTTTGTAACTCTGTTTGTTTTTCCCCTCCCTTTTTGAGTTGTGAGCCGCCCTGAGTCCCTTTCAGGGAAAAGGGCGGCATACAAATAAATTAAAATGAAATGAAATGAAATGAAGTATTGACACCACTTTATAATGCCTTGATAAGGTCACACTTGAAATACTGCATTCAGTTTTGGTGACCACGATGTAGAAAAGATGTGGAGACTCTAGAAAGAGTGCAGAGAAGAGCAACAAAGATGATTAGGGGACTGGAGGCTAAAACATAGGAAGAATGGTTTCAGGAACTGGGCATGTTTAGTTGAATGAAAAGAAGGACTAGGGGAGACATGATAGCAGTCTTCCAATATCTCAGGGGTTGCCACAAAGAAGAGGGAGTCAAGCTATTCTCCAAAGCACCTGAGGGCGGGACAAGAAGCAATGGGTGGAAACTAATGAAGGAGAGAAGCAACTTAGAACTGAGGACAAGTTTCCTGACAGTGAGAACAATTAATCAGTGGAACAGAATTTGCCTCCAGAAGTTGTGAATGCTCTAACACAGGAAGTTTTTAAGAAGATGTTGGATAGCCATTTACCTGAAGTGGTGTAGGGTTTCCTGCCTAGGCAGGGGGTTGGACTAGAAGACCTCAAAGGTCCCTTCCAACTCTGTTATTCTATTAAGAAGAAACTGGACAACCACCTATCTGAAATGGCAGAGGGGTCTCCTGCATGATCAGAAGATTCAACCCAGGGATGGGCTGCTGGGGGTTGGCGGGGGTTCAGGAGAAACTCTAGCTAGGATCCTATGCAGTTCGGAGAACCCCCAAATCCTACTCCTGGCTGGCCCCGCCCACCCCTCCCCTTCCAGGAGTCCCCACCTGGTCTGTTTTGGATGCAGGTAAGTGCAGGGCACACATGGAGGCTCAGAGAGGGCAAAAAAATGGGCCTTCCAGAAATTTGGGAAGGCTGGAAACAGTCTCACCTCCAGAGCCTGGGGAGGAGATTTTCGCCCTCCCAGTGGCCGGAAGAAAGCATCTGGAGGCCGGAGAAGGCAAAAGCCCTTCACTAGCCACGGTGCAGGAGGCTGGTTAGGCCACGCCCACCATGGCCAAGTCCACCCAGCAACCAGGCAGAGAACCCTTTGCTAAAATTTTCGAAGCCCATTCCTGGGAGGTTGGGATAGAAGACCTCCAAGGTGCCTTCCAGATCTGTTACTCGGTTAACCGATAGTAGTTACTTCCAGGTCAGCCCCTGCTGGTTTCCCTTTATCATCAGCATGGGGTGTAAGCAATTGTGCCAAAGTGAGCTTCAATGCAAGAAATACTTTAAAATGGTGGTCTGATCGTAAATAACACAGATGCAGTGGAAGGCAAAGGAATACCTTCACCTATAGCATGATTATAAGAAAGATGAAGTAGAAATCATTTCTAGTTGGCTTTTGGGATAGATTCATATTCTATTCAGTCATGTAGCTTTGCAGCTTTCGGTCTATGGGGTAGTCTTCTTGATGTAGTGTCTACCATTAGAAAACATAATAAACCAAGGTCCTGTGGCTTTGGAGACACAGGTCTATTTCTGAGCTTTTATATCTTTCTACATCCCTCCCACGGCTCAGGGTACTGATAAAAACAAAAACAGAAACTTTACAAGGCAAGGCAAAATGTGCATTGTCTACGCAATGCACTTGTCCTGTTTTCAGCACTGGGAAAACGAATGATTTATAGGATGATATTATAATGTAGGATTTGTATTTGTCCCTGGATATCTGAGAAGAAGGAGGTGAGAAGGAAGAGAAGGAGGGAGGGAAGAAAGGAAGAAAGGGAAAAAAAGAATTGGTTGGAAGGAAGAAGGGAGGGAGAGTGGAAGGAAGGAAGGAGGGAAGGAAGGAGGGAGGGAGGAAAGAAAGGAGGGAGGGAGGAAAGAAAGGAGGGAGGGAAAGAAGGAAGGAGGGAAGGAAGAAAGGAAAAAGGGTTGTTGGAAGGAAGAAGGGAGGAGAGAGGGTGGAAGGAAGGAAGAAGGGAAGGAAGGAGGGAGGGAGGGAAGAAAGGAGGGAGGGAAAGGAGGGAAGGAAGGAAAAGGGTTGGTTGGAAGGAAGAAGGGAGGGAGAGAGTGTGGAAGGAGGGAGGGAAGAAAGGAAAAAGGGTTGGTTGATTGGAAGGAAGAAGGGAGGGAGAGGGAGTAGAAGGAAGGAAGGAAGGAAGAAAGGAAGGAAAAAGCGTTGGTTGGAAGGAAGAAGGAAGGGAGAGAGTGTGGAAGCAAGGAGGGAGGGAAAAAGGAAAAAGGGTTGGTTGATTGGAAGGAAGAAAGGAGGGAGAGGGAGTGGAAGAAAGGGTGGAAGGAAGGAAAAGGGGTTGGTTGGAAGGAAGAAGGAAAGGAGAGAGGAAGAAAGGAAGGAATTAGAGGAGGAAGGAGAGGAAGAGGAAGAAGGAAAAGGAGAGGAAAAAGGAAAGGAGGATTAACCAATGGAATGGATAGCCTCCAGCGGTTGTGGGTGCTCCATCACTGGAGTCTTTTAAGAAGAGTGTCTAGAGAGCCATTGGGGCCACCTGGAAGTTCACCTGTGTCCTCAGGGTTACCTGAGTGATGCAAATGGGTGTGGAGCCTTCTTGGAACTGCTCAAAGGACTGTGTTGTAGGCTAGAGATAGGTGATGCCGTATCCCTCCCCCTCTGTTGAGAGAGGGTGGTTTGTTCTCCTAGGTTGTGCCATGGGATTATGAAGTGATTGTTTTATTTCCCCAATGTACAGATCTGCACATGGCTCGCTGCATCGTACTGCATATACCACGTTGCTCAGTTTCTGTCTGAGTGTTTTATCCTTGGGGTGGGCAGGCTTCTGCCTTAGGGTGTAATATTGGGTTTGAAGTATGCATGTATGTTCTGTTGGCTAAAGATCCTCCTAAGCTTTCCTGATATTCCTGCAATGTATGGAATGATGCAGTGCCGTTTAGAACTGGTTCCAGCTCCCTCTGCCCCCCGCCCGTCTGCACATCATCAAGATGAAGAGCGAGAGGAGGAATTCTGGGAGTTGAAGTCCACAAGTCTTAAAGCTGTCAAGTTTGAACACCCCTGGGTTTTTTTTTTTCCTAAAGGGTTAGGGGTGCGAGGGTCTTGTAACGACAGCTTTAAAACTTGCATGCTTCAAATGCCAGAGTTTCTGAGCCAACATTTTGATTGCCAAGCAAGAGCGTTGTTAAGTGAGTTTCACATTTTACAAGTTGGCCACGCCCACCCAGTTACATGACTGCCAAGCCACTTCCACTTGATCACATGGCCGGCAAGCCACTCCCACCCAGTCACATGGCTGGCAAGCCACTCCCACAAAGCAGGCCACACCTACAGAAGAGGTTCTAAAAAAATTTGAAACCCACCACAGGTCTCCTTCTTGAGCAGGGGGTTGGACTAGAAGACCTCCAAGGTCTCTTCCAGCTCTATTCTGAATTGAATTGATTTTTTTTTCCTTCTTCCTGCAATCCCCACATGTCAAATCACTCCTTTGATTTCACCAAGCATATATACTGTATTTATGACTCCAGAAGCTATTGTGGTCTCCAACGGCATCAGTGAATAAACTGGATTTGCTTTATATGATTTGGGTCCATTCCAAGTGATTAAGCTCTCTAGCTACTCATGATGAGTAATACTCCAAATTGCCATTATCCCATACAGCAAAGACAGTTCCTCATAAAGTAGATGAGAAAGGGGGCGGGGAAATCAATACGATAACATGGAACTAGGAAGATGTTGTTTTCTTTGATTGAAGATGAAGGTGCCAGCTTTATTTCAGACAGCAGGTCTGTTAAGGCTTGTAATTAAATCGGATGTGTTTGCTTGGTTTTATGCCACCACTGTCCAGCAACCAGGAGATCCTTGATAAAATTCTGGTGAAGCAAAATGAAACCAGTACGGGGCATGTCTAAATCTAATTTCTCTCAACCTGCCTCCAAAGAGGGGAAAACAAAAAAAAAATCAGTTTTTCTTGGAATTTCTTCCCTCAGGGTGCCTGTTGCAATCAGTCCTTGGCCTTATGACTACAACGACAGCACGGGGTTAAGTATTATCAGTATGCTGATGATACACAGTTATATCTCTCTGCCCCGTGCCAGCTCAGTGTAGCGGCGAACGTGATGTGCCGGTGCCTGGAGGCTGTTAGGATCTGGATGGGGGTAAACAAACTGGTACTCAATCCCGACAAGACTGAGTGGCTGTGGATGTTCCGCCCGAAGGATAGTTCAGACAGTCCATCCTTGATCCTGGGGGGTGAAAACTTACACCCCTCAGAGAGGGCTCGCAATCTGGGGGTCCTCCTGGATTCACAGCTGACACTGGAACACCATCTGTCGGCTGTGACCAGGGGGGCCTTCGCCCAGGTTCGCCTGGTGCATCAGTTGCGGCCCTACTTGGATCGGGAGGTGCTCCAGACCATCACTCACGCCCTAGTCACCTCAAGGCTGGATTACTGCAATGCGCTCTACATGGGGCTACCCTTGAAAAGCGTTCGGAGACTGCATCTAGTCCAGAATGCAGCCGCGCGAGCGATATTAGGTGTACCTAGGTACACCCATGTTACACCTATCCTCCGCGAGCTGCATTGGCTACCTATTGGTCTCCGGATGCAATTCAAGGTGTTGGTTATTACCTTTAAAGCCCTGCATGGCTTAGGACCAGCATACCTGTGAGACCGCCTACTGCCACACTCCTCCCAATGGCCGGTAAGATCCCGCAGGGTGGGCCTCCTTCAGATGCCGTCAGCCAGACAATGTCGGCTGGCGGCTCCCCAGAGGAGAGCCTTCTCTGTGGCTGCTCCGACCCTTTGGAATGAGCTACCCCCAGAAATCTGGACCTCACCCACTCTCATGGCCTTCAGAAAAGCTGTCAAGACCTGGCTATTCCGGCAGGCCTGGGGCTGTTGACCCCACTGTTGAGGTCCAGCACCGACTGAAACGAATGTATTTGTGTTGTTTTTAACTTGTCTATTTTTATTTTTATTTTATTTTATTGTTTTCCTCCCCTCGCTGTAAGCCGCCCGGAGTCCTCCGGGATTGGGCGGCCTATAAATAAAATTAAACTTGAAACTTGAAACAACGAAGCTGAACGTTTCTGTTTATTTTTATTTATTAGTTTGTCAAACATATACATAGATAGCAGGTTTAGGTATCAACATAAACAGAGGAAGTAAGTACAGATAAATGGGGACAGTAGGACAGGGACAGAAGGCACGCTGGTGCGCTTATGCACGCCCCCTTTACGGACCTCTTAGGAATGGGGTGAGGTCCATGGTAGACAGTTTGAGGTTGAAGCTGTGGAGGGTTTGAGGATGTAACAACGGAGTCAGGTAGAGCATTCCAGGCGTTGACCACTCTCTTGCTGAAGTCGTATTTTCTGCATCCGAGTTTGGAGTGGTTTACTTTGAGTTTGTATCGATTGTTTGCCCGTGTATTATTGTGGTTGAAGCTGAAGAAGTTGTTGACTTTGTAGCTGACTTTGTAGTAGACAATTTTGTGTACTATGCTTAGATCAGACCATAGGCGGTGTAGTTCTAGGTTGTGCAAGCCCAAAATTTCAAGCCTGGTGGCATAAGGGATTCTGTTGTGAGCAGAGGAGTAGAGGACTCTTCTCGTGAAATACCTCTGGACACGCTCAATCGTCTTAATGTCCGATATACAGTGTGGATTCCAGGAAGATGAGCTGTATTCTAGGATTGGTCTGGCAAAGGTTTTGTATGCCCTAGTTAGCAATACAGTGCAATCAGAGAAGAAACTTCGCAAGAAGCTGTTGTAAAGCGAGACAGTTGGGGGTTTTTTGAAAAGTTTTTTTTATTTTTTGCTCTCTATATACAATTATAGGTATACATTCACATAGTTATTCTTTTTCTACATTCGTCATTTATACAAGACACTGGAACTCCATGCTCCTTCTTATAGCAGTTTCAAATCAGTACCTACATTCATCTTTACAATGCCCCCCCTATATGTTTTCATTAAATTTCATTTCACAGTTTTTAACCTTCTTAATTTGTTGTCTTTTACTTATCTATCTAATATTTTAGCTGTTTGCCTCTGATAAGCTTTGTTCCTCTTAAGTATGTATGTATATGACATTTATTCTTAAATTAATTTTTACCTTTCTTAAGTTCTTATCATTACTCTTTATTTCAGTGTTGGGTTTCAAAAAAATTTAGAACCTCTTCTGTAGGTGTGGCTTGCTTTCTGGGAGTGGCCATGTGACTGGGTTGGAGTGGCTTGCCAGCCATTTGACTGGGTGGGCGTGATTTTACACATCTTGTAAAATATGGTGAATCTCACTTAACAACCCTCTTGCTTAGCAACCAGAATGTTGGCTCAGAAACTCTGGCATTTGAATCACGCAAGTCTTAAAGCTGTCAAGTTACAAGACCTTTGCACCCCTAACCCTTTAGAAAAAAATAGCAATAGCAATAGCAGTTAGACTTATATACCGTTTCATAGGGCTTTCAGCCCTCTCTAAGCGGTTTACAGAGTCAGCATATCACCCCCACAGTCTGGGTCCTCATTTCACCCACCTCGGAAGGATGGAAGGCTGAGTCAACCTTGAGCCGGTGAGATTAGAACCGCTGAACTGCAGATAACAGTCAGCTGAAGTGGCCTGCACCCTAACCACTGCTCCACCTCGGCTCTTAAAAAAACCCAGGGGTGTTCAAACTTGACAGCTTTAAGACTTGTGGACTTCAACTCCCAGAATTCCTCCTCTCGCTCTTCATCTTGATGATGTGCGGATGGGTGGGGGGGAGGGAGCTGGAACCGGTTCTGAATGGCATGGTAGATTTGTGGAACTTCTTCTATAGAAGAGGTTAGAACTGGCAGGAACCCACCCCTGCCTTATTTCCTCCAACCATCTATGCCATTTTCCCCATATCAGATAATATTCTGCCTCTTCCTTTCCCTGCATTTCTTTTGTTATCTTGTCCATCTTGGCACAATCCAGAATCTTTTTTTAAAATTTCATCTTCATTTGGTTGATGCTACCTTCTTTTCCCTTTTTTTTCCTCCCTCCCTCCTCTACTTCCTTCCTTCCTTCCTCTCTCCTTTCCCTTCCTTCTTCCCTCAGCTTTCTCCTACTCCTACTCTTCCTCTTCCCCTTCCTACCCTTGCTCCTTCTCCCTTCTATCTTCCTCTCCTCGCCTCTCTCTTCCTCCCCTCCTCTTCCTCTCCCCTCCTCACAAAGCGAGACAGTTGTTAAGGGAGCATTGCCCCGTTTTGCAACTTTTTTCTCGCCACAGGGGATCACTGGCAGTTGTTAAGTTAGCGATGTGGTTGTTAAGCAAATCTGACTCCCCCCCCCCCATTGGCTTTGCTTGTCAGAAGACGGGACAAAGGGTGATCCCGGGATCCCGGGATAGTGCAACCGTCATCGGTACATGCCAGTTGCCAAGTGTCTGAATTTTGATCACGTGACCATGGGGATGCTGCAATGGGTGTAACTGTAAAAAAACCGGTCCTAAGTCACATTATTTTGTGCTGTCGTAGCTTTGAATGGTGACTAAATTAATGACTGTTAAGCCGAGGGCTACCTGTACATAGATTACATTCCACAACCTTCAACGAAGAGATTTTTCTCCTGCAATATTTTGATTTGGGGTGAGGCGGAGGAGGATCAGGAGGAGGAGGAGGAGGATCA